>NW_026967509.1:0-300000 GCF_028390025.1 Pseudophryne corroboree | reverse complement strand
CAGCTTCATCTGTTCCATCTACTGGCATGTTCCTTGGATATCTTCACTACTACAGCCAGGCCTGGTAAGGTTATTCCATCTAAGGGCTTTAACAGCTGTTCTTACCTACCAGTGCCCTGTGTAACCATTTCATGATCAGAGTGCTCCAGGAATCATATTATTTATCATTGCCATTATTTATCTTGAATGCTGTTTGTTTACACGGAGTCTGTTAATAAACTTTTATTTTGACTTTTACCTGGTTGTTATGGTCACACCTTCGGGTTTTAACACTTACATGTCCAAGGGTCTGATTAAACCTCCCCGGTTTAAGTTCCTCTCAGCCCCTACAACTGAGGCTTTCTCCTGCCAGCCAAAACCCTCAGTTGTGACAGTAAGCACTGACCATATGAATCCAGCCGGAGACCAGGATCAAGCGGCTAGGCCGATGCAAGAACTGGCAGCCCGACTTGAACATCAGGAGGCTGCACAAGGCCATATCATCTGCTGTTTCCAGGATCTCTCTACGCGGCTGGATGGGATTCAAACGACCCTCCGTGAACCTGACACGTCCGGTGCGTCCACCACAGTGACACCAGCTGTAACCCCACCCACCTTGCCCATTTCCATTCCACGTCTTCATCTTCCAACGCCAGCAAAATTTGACGGATCTCCAAGGTTCTGCAGGGGATTTCTCAACCAATGCAAAATCCATTTTGAGCTTCAACCTGGCAATTTCCCCAGTGACCATACTAAAATTGCCTATATCATCTCCCTTCTCAGCGGCTCAGCCCTTGACTGGGCATCACCTTTATGGGAGAAGTCTGATCCCCTGCTGTCCTCCTATACTGACTTTGTGGCAACATTCAGGCGCATCTTCGACGAGCCAGGCCGGGTAACCTCTGCTTCATCTGAGATTCTCCGTTTACGCCAGGGAACACGTACTGTGGGACAGTATTTAATACAGTTCCAAATCCTGGCATCCGAACTGGTATGGAACGACGAGGCCCTGTATGCTGCATTCTGGCATGACTTATCTGAGCGCATCAAGGATGAGTTAGCTACCAGAGACTTGCCTTCTAAGTTGGATGAGCTAATTTCATTATGCACTAAGGTTGATCTACGGTTCAGCGAAAGAGCAATTAAGCGAGGAAGGTCATCCACTCCAAAATCTTCTGCTCCTCCTCCTCGTTAACCATCTCCGTCCGAAGATGAGCCCATGCAAATTGGTCGTTCCAGTCTATCCCCTGCTGAGCACCGAAGACGTCTTTCCGAGTTCCTCTTTCTCTACTGTGCAGCTCCGTCTCACGCAATTAATGCCTGTCCCAAACGTCCGGGACTTCAAGTCCTAGCTCGCCAAGGAGAGGGCCGGCTAGGAGTAATGCTCTCCTCTCCATCCCCTCGTGATTGTAATCTCCCAGTCTCGCTTCAAATTGCTCAACGTTACAGGAACGTCATTGCTCTTCTTGATTCCGGAGCAGCTGGGAATTTCATAACCGAAGCTTATGTTAAACGGTGGTCCCTACCCACCGAGAGACTTCCTTCGTCCATCTCCTTAACTGCCGTGGATGGCAGCAAGATTTTTGATGCAGTTATTTCTCTAAGGAATCTACCAGTTCGTCTGAGAGTCGGAGTTCTTCATGCAGAATTTATTTCCTTCCTAGTGATTTCAAGAGCCACACATCCAGTGGTTTTGGGCCTTCCATGGCTCCGCCTCCATAATCCATCGATTGACTGGACGACTACGCAGATACTAGCAAGGGGTCCCTCCTGTTCTGAGACCTGTTTGTCCAAAGTGCTTCCTGTTTGTTCTTCTCTCCCCAGGTCGTCTGATGTCCCACCTCCTCCATATCAAGACTACACGGACGTGTTCAGTAAAGCTTCTGCTGATATCCTTCATCCTCATAGAGAATGGGACTGCCCAATTGATCTCATTCCAGGGAAGGTTCCACCTCGAGGCCGAACTTACCCGTTGTCTCTGCCTGAGACGCACTCCATGGAGGAGTACATCAAAGAGAACCTGGCGAAAGGTTTCATCCGACCTTCTTCTTCTCCAGCCGGCGCAGGCTTCTTCGTTAAGAAGAAAGACGGTGGTCTGCGACCATGCATCGACTACAGAGGTCTGAATGACATTACCATCAAGAACCGGTATCCTTTACCCTTGATTACAGAACTCTTCGATAGAGTCAGCGGAGCAACCATCTTTACAAAGTTGGATTTGAGGGGTGCCTACAATCTCATCTGGATCCGTGAGGGCGACGAGTGGAAGACCGCCTTTAACACCCGTGATGGACATTATGAGTACCTCGTCATGCCCTTCGGATTGAGCAACGCTCCAGCTGTCTTCCAGCATTTCGTCAATGAGATCTTCAGAGACATCTTATACCTCCATGTCGTGGTATATCTAGACGATATCCTCATCTTTGCCAATAATCTAGAGGAACATCGTTACTGGGTAAAGGAGGTTCTGTCCCGTCTCCGAGTCAATCATCTCTATTGCAAATTGGAGAAATGTGTTTTTGGAGTTAAATCCATCCCGTTTCTAGGTTACATTGTGTCCGGTTCCGGACTAGAGATGGATCCTGAGAAACTACAAGCAATCCAGAATTGGCCGATACCCTTAACCCTCAAAGGGGTCCAGAGGTTCTTAGGGTTCGCCAATTATTACAGAAAGTTTATACGAGACTTTTCCACCACTGTGGCGCCAATCACTGCATTAACTAAGAAGGGTGCTAACCCGCCAAAGTGGTCTGAAGAAGCTACGCAAGCTTTTCATCTTTTAAAGCAACATTTCATCTCTGCACCAGTTCTGAAATAGCCCGACATCAACTCTCCTTTCATCCTAGAGGTGGATGCCTCCTCCGTTGGAGTAGGAGCGGTGTTATCCCAGAGGGCTAAAGATGGCCATCTACATCCTTGCAGTTTTTTCTCCCGGAAGTTCTCCCCAGCTGAGCACAACTATGCCATTGGCGACCAGGAGTTGCTAGCCATCAAGCTCGCTCTAGAGGAGTGGAGATATCTGTTGGAGGGAGCTTCTCATTCAATCACTATACTTACCGACCACAAGAATCTTCTATACCTGAAAGGCGCACAATGTCTTAACCCTCGTCAGGCCAGATGGGCACTTTTCTTTTTCAGGTTCGACTTTAAACTTCAGTTCTGTCCGGGCTCTCAGAATCGCAAGGCTGATGCCCTTTACCGCTCTTGGGAGCAAGAAAACGAGTCAGAGTCTTCAGAGAAGCATCCTATTATTAATCCGTTGGCCTTCTCCACGGTAGGGATGGACTCTACGCCCCCACCAGGGAAAAGTTTTGTGAAGCCGGTGTTGAGGAAGAAGCTCATGCATTGGGCCCATGCTTCCCGTTTTGCCGGGCATACAAAAACCCTCGAGTTTATCTCTAGGTCCTACTGGTGGCCAACTCTGAAGAAGGACGTCAAGGAGTTTATTGCCTTTTGCCCAAAGTGTGCCCAACACAAAGTTCCCCGCCAGTCTCCTGCGGGGCAACTGGTTCCATCATCTGTTCCCAGTCGACCGTGGACCCATTTGTCTCAGAACTACCTATATGCAACAAGTTTAATACCATCTGGGTAGTAGTTGACCGGTTCACCAAGATGGCACATTTCATACCCCTCACCGGTCTTCTGTCAGCTTCCAAGTTGGCTCAAGTGTTTATCCAAGAGATCTTCCGACTTCACGGTCTTCCTGAAGAGATCATCTCTGATCGTGGAGTACAATTCGTAGTCAAATTCTGGCGAAGTTTGTGTCAAGCCCTCCAAGTCAAGTTAAAGTTTTCTACAGCTTACCATCCTCAGACCAATGGTCAAACCGAGAGGGTGAATCAGGACTTGGAGGCCTTCCTCCGCATTTGTGTGTCTTCCTCCCAAGATGACTGGTTTCAACTCCTTCCTTGGGCCGAGTTTAGCCACAACAATCAATACCATTCCTCATCTTCTTCAACACCATTCTTCATCAACTACGGATTCCACCCTAAAGTTCCAGAATTCCAGCCGCTTCCAGCAACATCTGTTCCAGCAGTGGATGTCACCTTGCGCCAGTTCTCAAATAACTGGAAGAATGTCCGCGCGGCCCTGCTTAAAGCCTCATTCAGGTAAAAGAAGTTTGCCGATAGGAAGCATAGAGCGGTTCTGCTCTCAAGGTGGGTGATCGTGTATGGTTGTCCACGAAGAATTTGAGGTTGAGAGTTCCTAGCATGAAATTTGCACCTCGTTTGGACTCACGTTTCCGTTACGGTCAGTTACAGTATCTTATTGACTGGAAGGGCTATGGTCCTGAAGAACGTTCTTGGACCAATGCCTCAGATGTTCATGCTCCTGCCCCTTGGTCCGGAATTTCCACTCGAAGTTTCCTCTAAAGCCTAAGAAGTGTCCTGGGGCCACTCCTAAAGGGGGGGGGGGGGGTGCTGTCACGATCCGGGTATCTGGACACCATTACCGTTTAGATGTCTCCTGAGGCTGGCTCAGCGTTCCAAGTCCGGATCTCATATGGGTTTACACTCTGCATATCCCTCCTGTCACTCTGAGACGCTGTCACAGAAGGACAATGTTTGAATCCAGCATGGCGGCCGGCGCCGCCATTACTACTATGTTTGCACATGGTTTTCCAAACCAGTTGTTCCTCCAAGTTCTAACATGGGCGCAGCCATGTTGGATCTAATCACATGCTCCAGTTTCACCAATCCACTGCCTCTGGAAATCTGCATAATTACCCAGCCAATGCCTGCATAGCTGCAGGTATAAGTATCCTGTGTCTGGGACAGAAAGATGTCAGTGCTTTGTTTGTCATACCTTGTTCCAGTCTCTCTCCTGTGGTTGTGTTTCCAGGTTCCAGCTCCTGTCTCCAGCATCGACTAAAGAGACCCGCACCTGCCTACCATCCTGCGGTGCAGCCTGACTCTGCAGTCCTCCGTGGCTGATCCAGTTTCCAGCTATTTCATCTGCTTCCAGCAGTATCCACTACCACCGGTAATCATCCTTCAACTCCTCTGTTTCCACGCTCCCTAGCATCTTACTATATTCACTCCGTGTTTCATCACCTGGCTGGTTCCACCCAGCATTCATTCAGTGACTTTATCATCTGGCTGATTCTATTCCGCATCCACTCCGTGTCTTACCCCCTGGCTGGTTCCACCCAGCAATTACAACAGCTGATTCAAGTTACCAGCTTCATCTGTTCCATCTACTGGCATGTTCCTTGGATATCTTCACTACTACAGCCAGGCCTGGTAAGGTTATTCCATCTAACTTTTATTTTGACTTTTACCTGGTTGTTATGGTCACACCTTCGGGTTTCATTTAACACTTACATGTCCAGGGGTCTCATTAAACCTGCCCGGTTTAAGTTCCTCTCAGCCCCTACAACTGAGGCTTTCTCCTGCCAGCCAAAACCCTCAGTTGTGACATGAAGTAGAGAGAATTTTTAGTACTGTATACCCTGCCTTCAGAGAGCGGGATACAGGGAGACTCACCACACTTCCATATCCAAGCAAATACGCTCGTAAGACGCTGAGTGGATTCAGACGCTACTGATGTACACTACCGCTCTTATATAACTGATAACGGACACAGTCGCTCCTGCGGACACGGACGCTCAGCGACTTCCACGTTAAGGCCTGCGACTCGGTCTGGGTGGGATCTCTAGTGTACACAACTGCAGCGTCTAAGTCTGAGCCGGAAGTGAGGTCATTCAATTCATGAAACGAGAGACGTGCGGAAACTAGTCATGAACTCGGAGGAGGGGCGGCCAGGAGAGCGTCTGAATCCCCCTGCTGACTTAACCCCTAAGGATCGCAACCTCCTACCTAGTCCTGGCACCTATGATCCCTAGAGCGTAGCGCTGTCGCACTCAGGATGTTCGGCGCATCAACACACTATTTGTAGTCTCCACCAAATTCAGCGTAGCTGTGTCCTGACCCCTCTAGTAAGAGGAAGTCCATAGACTCACCGTCTCCCCATGCTCCGGCTACAGCCTGGTTACATCTGCTGGACCTGCTAGAACATCCGACACAGACGCCCGTCGAGACAGCACTAATACCCGAAGGTAAGCGTTGTTGCGACCCGGTGAGGAGTTGTTGGAGCGACTCTTTCTAGCATGCGTTTAAGACGCTATTAACAAAAGTCGCTAAAAAAAAATAAGAATTTACTTACCGATAATTCTATTTTTTGTAGTTCGTAGTGGATGCTGGGGACTCCATCAGGACCATGGGGAATAGCGGCTCCGCAGGAGACAGGGCACAAAAGTAAAAGCTTTAGGATCAGGTGGTGTGCACTGGCTCCTCCCCCTATGACCCTCCTCCAAGCCTCAGTTAGGATACTGTGCCCGGACGAGCGTACACAATAAGGAAGGATTTTGAATCCCGGGTAAGACTCATACCAGCCACACCAATCACACTGTACAACCTGTGATCTGAACCCAGTTAACAGCATGATAACAGCGGAGCCTCTGAAAAGATGGCTCACAACAATAATAACCCGATTTTTGTAACAATAACTATGTACAAGTATTGCAGACAATCCGCACTTGGGATGGGCGCCCAGCATCCACTACGGACTACGAGAAATAGAATTATCGGTAAGTAAATTCTTATTTTCTCTGACGTCCTAAGTGGATGCTGGGGACTCCGTCAGGACCATGGGGATTATACCAAAGCTCCCAAACGGGCGGGAGAGTGCGGATGACTCTGCAGCACCGAATGAGAGAACTCCAGGTCCTCCTCAGCCAGGGTGTGCCCCTGACCAAGTAGCAGCTCGGCAAAGGTGTAAAGCCGAGACCCCTCGGGCAGCCGCCCAAGATGAGCCCACCTTCCTTGTGGAATGGGCATTTACATATTTTGGCTGTGGCAGGCCTGCCACAGAATGTGCAAGCTGAATTGTACTACACATCCAACTAGCAATCGTCTGCTTAGAAGCAAGAGCACCCAGCTTGTTGGGTGCCTACAGGATAACAGCAAGTCAGTTTTCTTGACTCCAGCCGTCCTGGAAACCTATATTTTCAGGGCCCTGACAACATCTAGCAACTTGAAGTCCTCCAAGTCCCTAGTAGCCGCAGGTACCACAATAAGCTGGTTCAGGTGAAACGCTGACACCACCTTAGAGAGAAACTGGGGACGAGTCCGCAGCTCTGCCCTGTCCGAATGGACAATCAGATATTGGCTTTTTTGAGACAAAGCCGCCAATTCTGACACTCGCCTGGCCGAGGCCATGGCCAATGGTCACTTTCCATGTGAGATATTTCAAATCCACAGATTTGAGCGGTTTAAACCAATGTGATTTGAGGAATCCCAGAACTACGTTGAGATCCCACAGTGCCACTGGAGACACAAAAGGGGGTTGTATATGCAGTACTCCCTTGACAAACTTCTGGACTTCAGGAACTGAAGCCAATTCTTTCTGGAAGAAAATCGACAGGGCCGAAATATGAACCTTAATGGACCCCAATTTTAGGCCCATAGACACTCCTGTTTGCAGGAAATGCAGGAATCGACCGAATTGAATTTTCTTCGTGGTACCTTCCTGGCCTCACACTACGCAACATATTTTCGCCACATGTGGTGATAATGTTGTGCGGTCACCTCCTTCCCGGCTTTGACCAGGGTAGGAATGACCTCTTCCGGAATGCCTTTTTCCCTTAGGATCCGGCGTTCAACCACCATGCCGTCAAACGCAGCTGCGGTAAGTCTTGGAACAGACATGGTACTTGCTGAAGCAAGTCCCTTCTTAGCGGCAGAGGCCATGAGTCCTCTGTGAGCATCTCTTGAAGTTCCGGGTACTAAGTCCTTCATGGCCAATCCGGAGCCACGAGTATAGTTCTTACTCCTCTACGTCTTATAATTCTCAGTACCTTGGGTATGAGAAGCAGAGGAGGGAACACATACACCGACTGGTACACCCACGGTGTTACCAGAACGTCCACAGCTATTGCCTGAGGGTCTCTTGACCTGGCGCAATACCTGTCCAGATTTTTGTTCAGACGGGACGCCATCATGTCCACCTTTGGTCTTTCCCAACGTTTCACAATCATGTGGAAGACTTCCCGATGAAGTCCCCACTCTCCCGGGTGGAGGTCGTGCCTGCTGAGGAAGTCTGCTTCCCAGTTGTCCACTCCCGGAATGAACACTGCTGACAGTGCTATCACATGATTTTCCGCCCAGCGAAGAATCCTTGCAGTTTCTGCCATTGCCCTCCTGCTTCTTGTGCCGCCCTGTCTGTTTACGTGGGCGACTGCCGTGATGTTGTCCCACTGGATCAATACCGGCTGACCTTGAAGCAGAGGTCTTGCTAAGCTTAGAGCATTGTAAATTGCCCTTAGCTCCAGTATATTTATGTGGAGAGAAGTCTCCAGACTTGATCACACTCCCTGGAAATTTTTTCCCTGTGTGACTGCTCCCCAGCCTCTCAGGCTGGCATCCGTGGTCACCAGGACCCAGTCCTGAATGCCGAATCTGCGGCCCTTTAGTAGATGAGCACTCTGCAGCCACCACAGAAGAGACACCCTTGTCCTTGGAGACAGGGTTATCCGCTGATGCATCTGAAGATGCGATCCGGACCATTTTTCCAGCAGATCCCACTGAAAAGTTCTTGCGTGAAATCTGCCGAATGGAATCGCTTCGTAAGAAGCCACCATTTTTCCCAGGACCCTTGTGCAATGATGCACTGACACTTTTCCTGGTTTTAGGAGGTTCCTGACCAGCTCGGATAACTCTCTGGCTTTCTCCTCCGGGAGAAACACCTTTTTCTGGACTGTGTCCAGAATCATCCCTAGGAACAGCAGACGTGTCGTCGGAAACAGCTGCGATTTTGGAATATTTAGAATCCACCCGTGCTGTCGTAGAACTACTTGAGATAGTGCTACTACGACCTCCAACTGTTCTCTGGACCTTGCCCTTATCAGGAGATCGTCCATTTTCTTTGAAGAAGAATCATCATTTCGGCCATTACCTTGGTAAAGACCCGAGGTGCCGTGGACAATCCAAACGGCAGCGTCTGGAACTGATAGCGACAGTTCTGTACCACGAACCTGAGGTACCCTTGGTGAGAAGGGCAAATTGGGACATGGAGGTAAGCATCCTTGATGTCCAGGGACACCATATAGTCCCCTTCTTCCTGGTTCGCTATCACTGCTCTGAGTGACTCCATCTTGATTTGAACCTTTGTATGTAAGTGTTCAAAGATTTCAGATTTAGAATAGGTCTCACCGAGCCGTCTGGCTTCAGTACCACAATGTAGTGTGGAATAATACCCCTTTCCTTGTTGTAGGAGGGGTACTTTGATTATCACCTGCTGGGAATACAGCTTGTGAATTGTTTCCAATACTGCCTCCCTGTCGGAGGGAGACGTTGGTAAAGCAGACTTCAGGAACCTGCGAGGGGGAGACGTCTCGAATTTCCAATCTGTACCCCTGGGATACTACTTGTAGGATCCAGGGGTCCACTTGCGAGTGAGCCCACTGCGCGCTGAAACTCTTGAGACGACCCCCCACCGCACTTGAGTCCGCTTGTACGGCCCCAGCGTCATGCTGAGGACTTGGCAGAAGCGGTGGAGGGCTTCTGTTCCTGGGAATGGGCTGCCTGCTGCAGTCTTCTTCCCTTTCCTCTATCCCTGGGCAGATATGACTGGCCTTTTGCCCGCTTGCCCTTATGGGGACGAAAGGACTGAGGCTGAAAAGACGGTGTCTTTTTCTGCTGAGATGTGACTTGGGGTAAAAAAGGTGGATTTTCCAGCTGTTGCCGTGGCCACCAGGTCCGATGGACCGACCCCAAATACCTCCTCCGCTTTATACGGCAATACTTCCATGTGCCGTTTGGAATCTGCATCACCTGACCACTGTCGTGTCCATAAACATCTTCTGGCAGATATGGACATCGCACTTACTCTTGATGCCAGAGTGCAAATATCCCTCTGTGCATCTCGCATATATAGAAATGCATCCTTTAAATGCTCTATAGTCAATAAAATACTGTCCCTGTCAAGGGTATCAATATTTTCAGTCAGGGAATCCGACCAAGCCACACCAGCGCTGCCCATCCAGGCTGAGGCGATCGCTGGTCGCAGTATAACACCAGTGTGTGTGTATATACTTTTTAGGATATTTTCCAGCCTCCTATCAGCTGGCTCCTTGAGGGCGGCCGTATCTGGAGATGGTAGCGCCACTTGTTTTGATAAGCGTGTGAGCGCCTTATCCACCCTAAGAGGTGTTTCCCAATGCGCCCTAACTTCTGGCGGGAAAGGGTATAACGCCAATAATTTTCTATCGGGGGAAACCCACGCATCATCACACACTTCATTTAATTTATCTGATTCAGGAAAAACTACAGGTAGTTTTTTCACACCCCACATAATACCCATTTTTGTGGTACTTGTAGTATCAGAAATATGTAACACCTCCTTCATTGCCCTTAACATGTAACGTGTGGCCCTAATGGAAAATACGTTTGTTTCTTCACCGTCGACACTGGAGTCAGTGTCCGTGTCTGTGTCTGTGTCGACCGACTGAGGTAAATGGGCTTTTTAAAAAACCCCTGACGGTGTTTGAGACGCCTGGACAGGTACTAATTTGTTTTGCCGGCCATCTCATGTCGTCAACCGACCTTGCAGCGTGTTGACATTATCACGTAATTCCCTAAGTAAGCCATCCATTCCGGTGTCGACTCCCTAGAGAGTGACATCACCATTACAGGCAATTGCTCCGCCTCCTCACCAACATCGTCCTCATACATGTCGACACACACGTACCGACACACAGCACACACACAGGGAATGCTCTGATAGAGGACAGGACCCCACTAGCCCTTTGGGGAGACAGAGGGAGAGTTTGCCAGCACACACCAAAACGCTATAATTATACAGGGATAACCTTATATAAGTGTTTTCCCTTATAGCATCTTAATATATAATAATATCGCCAAATAAGTGCCCACCCTCTCTGTTTTAACCCTGTTTCTGTAGTGCAGTGCAGGGGAGAGCCTGGTAGCCTTCCCACCAGCAGTTCTGTGAGGGAAAATGGCGCTGTGTGCTGAGGAGAATAGGCCCCGCCCCCTTTTCGGCTGGCTTCTTCTCCCGTTTTTCTGACAACCTGGCAGGGGTTAAATACATCCATATAGCCCCAGAGGCTATATGTGATGTATTTTTAGCCAGCATAGGTACTTTCATTGCTGCCCAGGGCGCCCCCCCCAGTGCCCTGCACCCTCAGTGACCGTTGGTGTGAAGTGTGTGACAACAATGGCGCACAGCTGCAGTGCTGTGCGCTACCTCATGAAGACTGAGAAGTCTTCAGCCGCCGATTTCTGGACCTCTTCTCTCTTCAGCATCTGCAAGGGGGCCGGCGGCGCGGCTCCGGTGACCCATCCAGGCTGTACCTGTGATCGTCCCTCTGGAGCTAGTGTCCAGTAGCCTAAGAAGCCAATCCATCCTGCACGCAGGTGAGTTCACTTCTTCTCCCCTAAGTCCCTCGTTGCAGTGAGCCTGTTGCCAGCAGGACTCACTGAAAATAAAAATCCTAACAAAACTTTTACTCTAAGCAGCTCTTTAGGAGAGCCACCTAGATTGCACCCTTCTCGGCCGGGCACAAAAATCTAACTGAGGCTTGGAGGAGGGTCATAGGGGGAGGAGCCAGTGCACACCACCTGATCCTAAAGCTTTTACTTTTGTGCCCTGTCTCCTGCGCTATTCCCCATGGTCCTGACGGAGTCCCCAGCATCCACTTAGGACGTCAGAGAAACATAGTAAGTCTATAAAAATGAAATAATAAAAGCTTGAGGCTATTCTCACAGCAGCTCTGAGACCATGCGGCTTCCTGCCGCACCAAGCAAAAAACTGATCTGACTGAGTCAGTGGGTGGGACTATATGGTGAAGGCCCCGATGCATCCTGGGAGGCTAGAAAGATTGTGACCGTGTTGGTGCCATTTCCGCTGTCCCTCAACCATATCACAATGTTATCCTGTGGACCCAGCCAAAGAAAGTCACAGTTTGTACAATGCAGAGGTTATTACTGACATTAATACTGCACTGGACTAGCTTACACAGCTATATAACAGTAGATATAACAGTACACAGTAAGAACTGGATATATATCACAGGGTAATTGTACTATAAAACACTGACTTAATGCACTCTTTCTTACTAACACTGTCTAAAAAGGCAGGTAGAATACTTAAGTGTCATGTAAAGGTACAGCGCTGACAACCAGGCGGCTTTACACAGGAGGATTTGCCCAAGCAGTCCCAGGAACAGTGAGCTGAGGGATAATGGCGCCGCAGACACTGACAGGGAGTGAGGAAAAGACAGAGATGCAGCTCCAGGGCGGGAACACTTGCTGGAAATGGCGACCTAGGGCTGGGGGAGGGCCTTCAGGTCAAAGCCTTATTCCCTCTGCTGGCAAAACCACCGGGTACTGTGGGCGATGTAAAAACCGGTTTAGAGAGAAAACCTGACCTGCGCCCATGCCCTGGTGATCTAGTGGGATTGCCTGTACTGCCAAAGTGTCCACCGCCAGCGTGCACAGCCCGCCTCCCACTGACCACGCCAGATCGCGATAAAGACCGGGACCCACTTACCACCTCCCGAAGCGCGGCCACGCGATCCTGGAGAGCCCCAGCCGTGTGTGTCTAACGTGAAGAAAACCGGAGCCTCCGCTGTAGGTACCCAGCAACCAAGGCTTGGGAGTGTACAGCGCCGCTGGGGAGAGCTGGAGCTGCAGCAGTGAATGTCACAAGACATTTACTATCGCCGCTGCCCTTGAAGTCTTCACTTTTTACTTCATAAAAACCTTTTCTCAGGGCTGCTTGGAGCAGCCCCTCTGTTAAGTGCCTGCTTACTGCAGCACCAACTTACAAAACTAAGCTCCTGTGCAGGGAGGCGCGGTGATATAGGAGGCGGCGCTGTGCATACTGGGAACAGTCAAAGTTTTGAGCCTGTTGGTGCCTCGGATCAAGAGCCTACTCTACACCCTATTGTCCAATCCTTGTGGAGCCCAGTGTACCCCGCAGCTGAAATCCTGTTTTCTCATAAATCCTAGAGGATGCTGGGGTCCACTTCATGACCATGGGGTTTATACCAAAGCTCCAGAACGGGCGGGAGAGTGTGGATGACCCTGCAGCACCGATTGACCGAACTTGAGGCCTTCATCGGCCAAGGTGTCAAACTTGTAGAATTTAGCAAATGCGTTTGACCCTGACCAAGTAGCTGCTCGTCAAAATTGCAATTCTGAGACCCCCCGGGCGGCCGCCCCTGATGAGCCCACCTTCCTAGTAGAATGGGCATTCACTGACTTCGGTAACGGCAATCCAGCCGTAGAATGAGCTTGCTGAATCGTATTACAGATCCAGCGAGCAATAGTCTGCTTGGAAGCAGGACACCCAATTTTGTTGGGAGCATATAGGACAAACAAAGACTCTGTTTTCCATATACGAGCTGTTCTAGCAACATAGATTTTCAAAGCCCTAACCACATCTAGAGACTTTGACTCAGTGAACGTTCAGTAACTACTGGCACCACAATAGGTTGGTTTATGTGGAAAGATGAAACCACCTTTGGAAGAAAATGTTGACGAGTTCTCCACTCTGCCCTATCTTCATGGAAGATCAGGTAAGGGCTCTTGTGAGGCAAGGCCCCCAATTCAGACACCCGCCGTGCGGATGCCAATGCCAAAAGCATCACCACTTTCCAAATGAGAAACTTCTACTTTATGTCTTGTAGAGGCTCAAACCAATCCGATTGAAGGAACTGCAACATCACATTAAGGTCCCATGGTGCCACTGGAGGCACAAATGGAGGCTGGATGTGCAGAACCCCTTTCACGAAGGTCTGAACCTCTCGAAGAGAGGCCAATTGTTTTTGGAAGAACACTGACAAGGCTGAAATATGGACCTTGATTGATCCCAATCGGAGGCCCACCTCCACACCAGCCTGCAGAAATTGGAGAAAACGTCCCAACTGAAACTCTTCCGTAGGAGCCTTCTTGGATTCACACCAAGATACATATTTTCTCCAAATACGGTGGTAATGTTTCGACGTTACGCCTTTCCTGGCCTGAATAAGAGTGGGGATGACTTCCTTGGGAATACCCTTTCGGGCTAGGCTTCGCCGCTCAACAGCCATGCCGTCAAACGTAGCCGCGGTAAGTCTTGATACATGCACGGCCCCTGCTGTAACAGGTCCTCGCGAAGAGGAAGAGGCAGAGGATCTTCTATAAGCTACTCCAGAAGATCTGGGTACCAAGCCCTCCTTGGCCAGTCTGGGGCAATGAAGATTGCTCAAACTCCTGTTCTTCTTATGATCCTGAGCACTTTTGGGATCAGCAGAAGTGGATGGAAGACATACACTGACCGGAAAACCCACTAGGCCACTAGCGCATCCACCGCTAATGCTCGAGGGTCTCTCGACCTGGAACAATATCTCTGAAGCTTCTTGTTGAGAAGAGATGCCATCATGTCTACTTGAGGAACTCCCAAAAGACTTGTCACCTCTGCGAAGACTTCTTGGTGGAGGCCCCACTCTCCTGGATGGAGATCATGTCTGCTTAGGAAGTCTGCTTCCCAGTTGTCTACTCCCGGAATGAAAATTGCTGACAGAGCCTTTAGATGTCTTTCTGCCCAGAGGAGGATCTTCGTCACCTCTGCCATTGCCGCTCTGCTTTTCGTTCCACCCTGCCTGTTTATATACGCGACTGCTGTTACATTGTCCGACTGGATCTGCATGGGATGATCTTGAAGATGTACCGCTTGTTGAAAGCCGTTGTAAATGGCGCTCAATTCCAGCACGTTTATGTGAAGGCAGGCTTCCTGACTTGACCATTTCCCTTGGAAGCTTTTTCACTGAGTGACAGCTCCCCAGCCTCGGAGACTTGCATTCGTGGTCACCAGGAGCCAGTCCTGAATCCCGAATCTGCGTACCTCCAGTAGGTGAGAGCTGTGTAACCACCACAGGAGTGAAATCCTGGCTTTTGACGACAGGATTATCTTTCGGTGCATGTGTAGGTGGGAACCCGACCACTTGTCCAACAGGTCCCGCTGGAAAACTCTGGCATGTGACCTGTCAAACTGTATGGCCTCGTAGGCTGCCACCATTTTCCCCAACAACCGAATGCACTGATGGATCGACACACTTGTTGGCTTCAATATCAGTTTTATACCATTTTCTGGATTTCCAGAGCCTTTTCCACCGGAAGAAAAACTCTGAACTTCTGTGTCCAGGATCATCCCGAGAAAAGACAACCATGTCGTTGGTTCCAACTGTGACTTTGGATAATTTATAATCCAACCGTGTTGTTGGAGTATGGACAGGGAGAGTGTGACTCCTTTTTGACGCAGGAGAACCATCATCTCCACCATCACCTTGGTGAATACCCTCGGTGCCGTGGAGACACCGAAAGGCAACGTCTGGAATTGGTAATGGCAATCCTAAACCGCGAATCTCAGATAAGCATGGTGAGGAGGATAAATGGGAACATGCAGGTAAGCATCCTTTATGTCTACCGACACCATGTAGTGTAGTCCCCCTCCTCCAGGCTGGAAATCACTGCCCGGAGTGATTCCATCTTGAACTTGAACAGTTTTAAGTAGAGATTCAGATTTTTTAGGTTTAGGATCGGCCTGACCGAGCCGTCCAGCTTCAGAACTACAAAAAATAGGATTTTAGTACTTACCGGTAAATCCTTTTCTCCTAGTCCGTAGAGGATGCTGGGGACTCCAAAAGGACCATGGGGTATAGACGGATCCGCAGGAGCTTGGGCACACTATAAAAACTTAAACTGGGTGTGTACTGGCTCCTCCCTCTATGCCCCTCCTCCAGACCTCAGTTAAAAAACTGTGCCCAGGAGAGATGGACATTTCGAGGAAAGAATTTATCATTTAAACACAGTGAGTGTTATACCAGCTCACACCACGAACATACCGCAAGACATGGCCTTCAACAGAATTCCAGCCCACGGTATGAAAACCATACAGCCATATGCTGAGAGAATATGTAACACAACCTGTGTGTCAGCCTACCAACAATAAAAATCCACATGCCATGGCATGAACAATGTCAGCGATAGCCTGACAGAGAAGAAACACCACAAAGTGCAACCAAAATCAAAACCTGCAGACACAGTACGCACTGGGACGGGCGCCCAGCATCCTCTACGGACTAGGAGAAAAGGATTTACCGGTAAGTACTAAAATCCTATTTTCTCTTACGTCCTAGGGGATGCTGGGGACTCCAAAAGGACCATGGGGTCTATACCAAAGCTCCAGAACGGGCAGGAGAGTGCAGACGACTCTGCAGCACCGATTGAGCAAACATGAGGTTCCCATCATCCAGGGTATTGATAGTGTAGGAGCTTCCGCAGTTTAGTATATATATATATATTGATTCACGTTTTTCGCATTTATTAAGATATTTACTGTTAATCACAAAATGAGTTGATATGTCCTTAAGAAAAATGTGCAGAGCTGGTCAGAATATTGTATTTGCTGAATAATCTTGTTTTAAGGCATGACTTGTACAAGACAAATGCAACATTAAATGTATTGGAAATGTATCTAGGACGGACAAAGCAACACCAGATATATCCAAGGCTAATTGAGAAGAATAAAGAAAGAAATCTTTTGAGTTTATGTCCAAAAGACTGATAAACAAAACAATAACCATTTTCAAGGCTGTCCTAGTTGCCACTTCTAACATTGTATGACAATCGATGTATTTTCAAGACATACATGGAGTATTCTGATTGGCTAAATATATTGGCAAGCATAAACCCTTTGTTCTTCTGCTATAAAAATAAAGCCATGATGGCCCCCTAACAGATCAACTATGAACTGCTTAGGTTACACAATGAGCCGGTGTCACTTATTCATTCACTGATCTCCAACCGGTTGCTAAGGGAAACAGCATTCTGACTGATGACTGAAGAGAATTCATAATCAGACCTGAATAGGTTAACATACCCTATCATTTTGGGGATCTCGTCCCGGGATATTCCAGCATCTCCTCCACTGGCAATAAATCCTCTGATCTTTCAGGAACCGCTGATAACAAACAAAACCGGTAAGTGAGATTTACTGTGTAGATTTCTACCTGCTCACTTGAACTCAGCGCTTCTTGTGTAAATCAAGGGGAAGTCCAGTCGAGAAGGTCAGAGAATATCTTAAAGAGCCCCGCGTCAGTCAGAAGAAATTTTTTTTTAAGGTACCATACATGTATGTTATATTGTTGAATTATGTTATATTGTTGAATTGTGGGTAAATAATTTCAGATAATTTGTCACAAGTGCACAGGGGTAATTAATCAAGTATGCAGAAAACCTTAAATTGTGCAAATACTGATGTGTGTTTGTTGAGAAAATAGAGCCGTTTTATAAAGGTGGCGCATGGCCAAGATATGTTCTAATGCTGATAACCAGTTTGAATTGATAAATAACCAAAGAGGTGTATGCAAATCTTGTACCTGTGTTGTTGTGTTAAGAAAATATAAAGGGTCTGTAGCACCAAGATTGCTGGCAATTACAGGCACTGAAGTCTCATTTGGTTATGTGGAAAATGATGATGAATTTTATTGTACAAAAGGTTGTCATTTTAAAAAGAGAATTGTTGGAACATTACATTAAGAATGATTGATTTAACATCATAACCTATTGGCCTAGGAACCACATAATTCCAGGTCTAAGACCCATGTGCCGTGCAGTCTCAAACAGCTGCCGTGCACGCAGATAACAGATAGGATTTACTGTCATCTTTGTTTTTGTATCCTTGCACTGTTATATGTACTCTGTCAATATGCTTTTGAAAAGGTGGGGGGGAGTCGGGTTGTCTGCTGAATAATGAAACTAGAGTCTCCTACACGCACTGATAGGTATTTCTAAGCAGTCCCCGGAGTTAGCTGTTACTTTCTGAAGAGAAACAAGCATTAAACTACAACAGGGATACTGATACAAGCAGGGGTCCATATAGGCAGGGGGATAGACCCTTGGAGTAACTTAACAATAATATTAGGGACGCATCTCAGTCATCCAGAAGAAATAATCTATTATGCAGGTCTCACTTGGGGAGCAGTACTAACAAATTCTCCACCAACACAGGGAGGAAGGGGCAACACTACAACCCCAGTCATTTGTCCACAGACGGATTGAAGAAGCTCTTTTAGAGATTCTTTAACAGGAGATTTTAATTCCCTCAAAAGGAGTTATTAAAATACCACATCAGGATGGGTTCAAACCCGTGGATATTGTTGATAACAGGGAGGGTAATGAATCTCTGAAAGGAATTTCAAAAAGAACAGGCTTCCCGTCACTTGACCTAGATAGAGATTCTTTAAAAAGAGATTTTAAGTCCCTCAAAAGGAGTTATTAAAATACCACATCAGGAGGGGTTCCGCGCACGTTCACCCAGGCATGGGAGCGCGGTCTGAAAAGATGTCAGGGCCCGACAAACCCGTGGATATTGTTAACAGGGAGGGTAATAAATCTCTGAAAGGAATCAAAAGAGAAGAAGGGACACTTGACCTAGAGAAATGGGAAAAATTTGCCTCCTGTAACAAGAGTTGGATAATTCATAATAGTAGAGATCAAGCATCCATCTGGATCACTGAAGCACAAGAAAGAGAAAATGAAACAATAAGAAAAGCCAAAGAAAAGAATGCCATACCGAAGGTAACAGTTCACGTTGTCCAAGAACAAAGCAAGTGGAAAATCATAAACCCAACGCAAGGGGCCACAGGAAGGAACTCAAAAGAAGGAACCAAGCAAGATGAAAGAAAGTGTTATTTCTGTAAGAAAAAAGGACATTTCAAGAAGAATTGCAGAAAATACAAGAAATGGTGTGAAAACCAGCAAGAAAAACCTAAAGCATAACTGAGACCTAGTCCAGCAACAGCACCTCCACACTATACCCCACCCTTATACCCAGACATGCATGCACACCAAGGTACCCCTAGTATGAACAGAATGCAATTACCTACAAGCTCACTAAAAGTGAAATTAAAAAGATACGAGCAAGGAAAAGAGTGACGAATAATCAGCCCTATTTTAGAAGGATCTGTGGTTGAAAATCCGAATGATTTACCTGAGCTATGTGTACAGAGTATGCCCCAGTGTCCTGATACTTCATCACAAGAAACCCCAACAAGACCAACCAAAGAAATTGGGCAGCTAAAGTTCCCCTTATGTTTAAACGAGTGATAGACACCTGCAATCAAGTTATGAGTCCAGAAAATAATAGTCCACAATCAGGGACTATAGGCAGCAGGGTGCAATTCAGGCAGAGAGGAGAAACAAGGGATCAAGACACAGCCTCTACAGCTTTTAATGCCCAGGTGCATAATGTACAGAATAAACTGACATATTTTCCAGAAAGACTGTGTCCGGTATGTCAGTTTTGCGTTCCAGAAGGATATGAACATTGCCCAAATTGTGGAAACTGGATTTCACACCATGAACCACCATGCCAAGATATCTATGCAACTAGAAATACTAAAAGACGGTCATCATTGCCTGTTTCTCTGTATCCAGCACAAGTACAGAGAATACGCAACCCAGATAATGCAGCCAGGACGAACAAACCATACATCGTACAGAGCCAACACCACAAACCATGGTATGGCAATGACCTCGCAAATATAGTTGCAGAATCCCCAGATCCTAGATAAAACCCAATAGCAGTTTATGCCTATATGGAAAGAATTCAAACCATATGGACACCGGCATGGGTCGACTACCACCAGTTGTGTGAAGCTATACTAGGACCAGCAACTGCCCAAACAGTAAGCACCATGTTAAAAGCAGATGCAGTAGATGATTGCCCAGCCATAACGGACGTTCCGACAGAGAAAAATAGAACAACGTTTGAAAGTGGAAAGATGTACATGACAAGACTTAAGAGATGGTGTCATGCACAGACACTCAGGGCACCAGCAGCCCCAGACTTGAAACAGGAAAAGACTGAGTCCATCAGAACTTACTATGATAAAGTCACTATACGACACACAAGATGATAGAATATGAAGGTGTGCAACTCCTGTGTCGACAACAGTGTACTCAGTCACCACTGGCAGTTCGATAAAAGTGACTTTACCCACAGGAGACCCAAGGGTTTCAAGAGCTGTTTTTATGCACAACCAGATTCCTCTACGTTTACTTACAGATCAAGCCATTGCAACGACTGGATTGGGAGATTAAGCCCTACCCTTGCAAGAAAGCAAAGATGTAACCTGAAATACAAGCTGCTATACAAGACCAACTCTCACAGGAAAAGTAAGACAAAGAGGAACAACAACTCCCAGCATAAACATCATTATGTTAAACACCAGCCTGGGTGGACTTGGACTAAGAAAATGACATGTCAGCAGCAGTGAGAAAGAATATGCAAGTTAAGAAGGACAAAGAAAGACATCTGACAAGTGGTCAGTACTACCTGGCAAGATTACAGAGATAATGCCATGATTTAAAGCAACAGAAGCTCCGGGGTTTAAAGCAAATAATAAGGAACAAGACAGAAAAAGTTCCAGAAAACAAATGAATGATGCTTCTTCTGCCAATATGAAGTACAAGCTTCTTCAGGTACTCCCCAGTGAACATAATGTCTCCAGAAGAAACAGCAGAAGGTATGATTACAGTCACCTTGCCCACTGGAGAAATACGTTTGTGCCTAATGAATGCTGGAGCCGGCACACGCAGAAGACAGCAGAGGGAGATACCACAAGAACTGATGATATCAGAAATTCTTAAAGGGACAGGAGATGAGAGAAATGCAGTCACCAATACCAGCCCAATTCTTGACCTCGGAGTACATGTCCAGTGACTTTGCTGAAGCACAATGTACTAAAGCTTATCCAAGGAGAATACAGTACACACCAGCAGAAGTTTAACTTTCCAGCAACTTATCAAAGGAAAGAACAAAAAGCCACTTAGAAGCAAGTTAAAACAGAAGTTCAGTATTGGCTCATTCCCGCAGTACCAGTTGTAGAAGAAAGGAAGCAATACTACTGGACCGGAATAGCCCTGTGGAGGGGCTATATCACCAAGTGATATATCCACAAAACACACAGCTAAATACAGGATGTGAATGAACTGCTGATTGCCACCACTACTAAAAGAAGCACCAAGAAGGGGCAGTGTCCTTAGTGAAGTTTCTGAAAGACCAAGACTGCAGAGCCTCAGAAGGAGAAATTGCAGCTAGTCAAGCAAGAGTTAATCTTCCTAGGACACTCAAGGTACCAGACATCTAACAAAAGTGAAAAGGAAAAGATTCAGACTGCAAGCTAAGATGCCAACTAGTGTCAAGCAAGTCAGATGATCATTCCTGGGCCTAGTAGGACACTACAGAACACGGATACCTCTAGCACCAGTCTACATGCAAGCATTGTATGACAACACTGAAAGGGAGGAGGGTCCGCATCCTACATACAGCAACAGATGAATTAGGCTATTGAACAGTTGGAAACAGCAGTTGCCTCATCTCAAGCCCTAGAACTACCTGACTATTAAAGAAGGAGGCCATACATAGAAGTCCTTATGCAAAATCATGGACTGAGGTGAAGACCAGTGGCCTACAACTTAAGCAAGCTTGACAGCGGTAATCAAAGAGCACCTACCGGCATCAGAGCAGTGGCAGCAGCAGCAATAATGAAGGAAAAGGTGACAGACATCATTGTGTTTGATCATCCACTGTGTATACAAGTACCGCACGCTGTAACAGAAATATTAAGTCAAGAAAATAGCAAGCATCTTTCTGCAGCCAGACTTACCAAATATGAAGTGATTGCCTAGCCTTCATGGAATTAGAGACTTTTACCTATTCCTAATGTCCAAGATACACCATTGGACAATACAGACATGAACCTGTTCGTCGATGGATCAAGATATTATGATAATGGATCCCCAAAGACAGGATATGCAGTAACAACTGAAACTGAAGTCATAGACTCTGGAGCATTGCTACCAAGCATGTCAGCACAAGAAGCAGAACTCATAGCAATGACCAAAGCCTGCATACATGCTGAAAACATGACAGCTAACATCTAGTCCCAGGATTACGCTGTTATATGGAAAAGTAGGGACTTCAAAAGTGCAAACGGAAAACCCATCAAACATGCCAGTTTGATTATGGAACTCTTCAGAGCATTGGAACTACCTAAAAGAATTGGAATAATCAAGGTACAAGCACATACTAAGAGCCAAACCATGGAAGCTAAAGGAAATGCATTTGCAGATGCAGAAGCCAAGAGAATTGCCTTACAATCAAAAGAACCTGAGCAAGTCTTTGTAGCTCAAGATGTGAAGCAAATGCCCAGTGAACAGGAGCTGATCAAAATTCAACAACAAGCATCACAAGGAGAAAAGGAGAAATGGAGACGATTGGGGGCAGAAGAAGATGAACATGGACTTTGGAAGTCAAGAGAATTGAAGTACTGTCTACCAGCAGCTCTATTTCCACCTATATTACAAGTAGCTCATGGACAAGTACACCATTCAAAGGAAGCCACGGTGAATAGAGTACAAGAGCATTAGATAGCTCCAGGCTTCAATAAAGCTGCAACAAACTTTGTAGCAGGATGCTGGATCTGTGGAATCAGCAATCCAGGAAAAAGAACCAAGACACCTCTAGGAACTATACCCAAAGCCTCTTACCCATTTGAAAGACTACAAATTGACTATATACAGTGGCGACGAAGCAGTCCATATGAATATGTACTAGTAGCAACGGACATGTCTAGTCCCTGGGCCGAAGCCTGGCCAGTAAGCAAAGCCACAGCAAAACCACTGCAAAGAAACTGATAGCAGAAGTAGTATGTAGATTTGGGATACCTGAGGTTATAGAATCAGATAGAGGTACACATTTCACAGGAGAAGTCATGCAGCATATAATGAAAGATTTGGGGGTACAGCAGGCCTTCCATGTGCCTTACCAGCCCCAGGCGAGTGGGAGGGGGGACATCTGAACTCTGACCTCAAGCTAAAACTACAGAAAATGATAGAAACCAAAAGAACTTGTCCAGAATGCCTACCTATAGTCTTGTTTAATATTAGGACCACACCCATGAAACCTAGTAAGCTGACTCCATATGAGATATTGTTTGGGTCAGCTCTAAGAACAGGTTGTTATTATCCACTACAGTTACAACATAATCATGATGATTTTTACAGGTTATGTACAGGAGGTCTGTAAAACATTGACTAACCTCCATTGCCGAGTGTTTTCTTCCATTCCAGACCCAGAAGGATCAGCTACGCATAAGCTAAATCCAGGAGATTGGGTCTATTTAAAGAGACATGTGAGGAAGACCTTTGAACCAAGATATGATGGTCCATATCAAGTGCTGCTAACCATGTCTACCTTAAATTAAGATGAAAGGTCGTGATACTTGATTACGTGCATCCCACTTGAAGAAGTTGACAGTGACTCTCCAGCCAGAAGAATGAAGTTGCTTATCCTTTGATTGTTGTTAGGGGTAATCCCCAAGGTTTGGATTATAAGTCCAGGGGACTGGTTTACTGAAAGAGAATGTTTCAGGCCTAGATAGTGTAGGTAGAATAGGGAGAAAAAGTGGAATCAAAAAGAGGGGAAATGATAGTGTAGGAGCTTCCGCAGTTTAGTATATATATATATTGATTCACGTTTTTCGCATTTATTAAGATATTTACTGTTATCACAAAATGAGTTGATATGTCCTTAAGAAAAATGTGCAGAGCTGGTCAGAATATTGTATTTGCTGAATAATCTTGTTTTAAGGCATGACTCGTACAAGACAAATGCAACATTAAATGTATTGGAAATGTATCTAGGACGGACAAAGCAACACCAGATATATCCAAGGCTAATTGAGAAGAATAAAGAAAGAAATCTTTTGAGTTTATGTCCAAAAGACTGATAAACGAAACAATAACCAAGGCTGTCCTAGTTGCCACTTCTAACATTGTATGACAATCGATGTATTTTCAAGACATACATGGTGTATTCTGATTGGCTAAATATATTGGCAAGCATAAACCCTTTGTTCTTCTGCTATAAAAATAAAGCCATGATGGCCCCCTAACAGATCAACTATGAACTGCTTAGGTTACACAATGATCCGGTGTCACTTATTCATTCACTGATCTCCAACCGGTTGCTAAGGGAAACAGCATTCTGACTGATGACTGAAGAGAATTCATAATCAGACCTGAATAGGTTAACATACCCTATCAGTATCAACCTTGTAGAACTTAGCAAAGGTGTTTGAAACCCGACCAAGTAACCGCTCGGCAAAGTTAACCCGCTGAGACAACTTGGGCATCCGCCCAACAATAACCCATCTTCCTAGTAGAATGGGTCTCCCCCGACTTTGAAAACGGCAATCCAGCCGTAGAACTAGCACACGGAATCGTATCACAGATCCAGCGTGTAACAGACCGCAGAGACGCAGGCGCCCAAGCACGCTGGGAGCATACCGGACAAACAGAGCCTCTGTTTCCCCAAACTGAGCCCAATTGGCGACATAAATCTTCACAGCCCTGCCTTCATCTAGAGAGATTAAATCAGCCAATGCTGAAGCTACCACAGGCGTAGAAAAAGGCAGGTTTCTGATAAACCCCGAAAACCCTTTTCGGCAGAACTACTATCCGAGTTCTCAATTCTATCCACTTGGAAGATCAAACAGCTCTTGTGAGACAAAGCCGCTACTTCCGACAACCGCCTTGCGGACGCCTAAAAAGTAAAAACATGACCACTCTCCAAGAGAGAAATTTTAACACAACCTTTAATAAAGGTTCCAATCAGTGAGACACAAGAAACGCAACACCACGTCAAGAGCCCACTGTGCCAATGGGGCACAAATGGAGGTTGGATGAGCAGTACTCCTTTCACAAAAGTCTGAACTTCCGGAAAAGGCGGGCAATTCTTTTTTTACAGAAAATTTACAAGGCCAAAACTGTCCTGAAACGGAGCCTAACTGTAGGCCAGCATCCACTCCTGCTTGCAAAGAACGGAGAAGAACGACTCAGCTGAAAATCTACCGTAGGAAGCTTCTTAGATTTACCCCAAGACACATATTCACGCCAAAGACGGTGTTAAGGCTTCGCCGTAACTTCTTTTTTAGCCTGAAGAAGTGTGAAAATGACCTCACTGGGAATACCCGATCGGACTAGGGTATGGCGTTCAACCGCTACCCCCTTAAATGCAGCCGCAATAAGTCCTGATACACACTCGGATCTTGCTGTAACAGTTCCTCCCGTAGAGGAAGAGGCCAGGGGTCTTCTATGAGTAAATCTTGAAGAACTGGATACCAAGTCCTCCTTGGCTAGACCAGAACAATGAGTATCGCCGGAACCTCTGTTCCTCTACTTTTATCCCCTTCAGCAGAGTGAAAGCGGAGGGGACACATAGACCGTCTGAAAACCACTAAGGTATTACGAGGGCATCCACTGCTATAGCTTGAGTGTCCCTTGACCTGGAACCATATTCCTGAAGTGTCTCGTCAAGGCGAGACGCCCACATGCCCAATTGAGGTACTCCTCAAAGACTAGTCACTTCTGCAAACTGTCTCTATGACGACAGTATTTCTCCCAGATGGAAAGCGCGTCTGCAGAGGAAATCTATTTCTCCGTCGTTTACGTCCAGCACTAAGACTACTAATATAAGAGTTAAAATTTATTACTTAACAATACATATGCCAAATAGTACAAACATATGGCTATTAAAATAATTCTCAACTATGTCTGTATACAGTTCCATAAAATGGTATTGCACACTGATATTGTTACTTTAGGGAGTCTTGGTACATCGGCACTTAATGCATTTATACTCCTTATGTCAGTCTGATGGCAACGTGAGGCTCTTTAAGGCAAGCAAGCCAATTAGCAGTGTTTCCTCCGTGTTGATATGCCTAATTACAGGAACAGCTGGAGGGAGGGCGCTGATCTGATGAAATCTCAGCGCTATGCTGCACCTCCGTCTGTTCTATGCTGACAGTCTCCAAAAGCGGACTTTGCAATTTGGGATGGATACTTCTTACCGGACTAAACGTGACGTGTCTTGCGTAGATCTGTTTATCAGCAGATTGTCATCTTTGTCACAGTTAGATGGTGTCCGTGGTAGTATCGTGAAGTAGTCCTTAAATGTGGAGCTTGAGCATCTCCTAGTGCCGTCCGGGTATTTCAACACCGGCTCCCAGTACAAGTGTGCAGCCGCAGACAGGTTGATAAATGGGTCTGTAAATACGGTCCTTACGCGTTTCTCCGCCCTCTTCTCACGGCGGTTTCGTCAGAGGATATGATGTTAGCCATTCTGGCTTAGTATTTAAACCCATATGCTCCAATCAAAACTCTTTAATTAGTGCAAACACCTGCGGATTTAGCCGCCTTTAAAACAAAGTCACATATCTATAAATCTGGCATATAGCAATCTTTAAAAACATAGAGAAAACTTTATTAAATAATCTCTATGTTTATTTTTTTAAAAACAAACGAGCAGAACAATGAATTCTAATTACTAAATCCAATAACACAATATAATAATATAATTTATATATATGCTTTAGATACTTAATTAGCAAAATAGAAGCACAAAAAATCATCATTAGGACTCATAGTATAATGGTTAGAGAGTCCATTCCTCACATATCAAGACCCAGGATCGAATCCCAACAATACTCTCCACATCGGAATTAGATATATAATTTTTATAGGACAATAAGAATATGATTAAAATAACTAAATAAGAGCCCTATTCGGCTCCTTCGCATAATATATATAAGTTTATTATAAATTCTTAAACCAACATACATTTTTATTATATCATTTTTATAGTACAAATAGGGTAATATTTATTCTCAGTGAACTTTTATTGATATTTTACATGGTGTTAATCAGATGATTCAACCTTTATTACCTGATATTATTTAATTCTATATTTTCATTTAGCCCATCAGGGACTAATGTATCCAGGGTAAAGATCCAGAATGCCTCTCTGGTACAAAGTCGACCGAATCTATCTCCCCCTCTCAGGGTAGGAGCAATAAATTTGATTCCTTGTATTTTAATAGAATTAACATTCCCCTCATGTGCTTGTATAACATGCCTAGATACACTATGGCTAATATTCCGATTGATAATGTTCCTTCTGTGTTCTAAAAAGCGTGTATTCAGGCTACGTGTAGTTCTGCCTACATATTGTATTCCACATACACAACTTAGAAGATATATGATATACATGTTTTGACAATTAATGAAGGATTCTATCTGAAAACTTTTTCCTGTTCTGAATGATTGAAACGAGGTACTTCTGTGACATATAAAGTTGCACGATATGCATCTCGTTTTGCCACATCTAAAATTCCCTTTAGTTGTAGAAAGCCAAGAAGTTTTATTCATAGAATGGGTTTTATCTTCCGAATCTCGAAAGAAACTAGGTGACAAATGATTCCCCAGGTTTTTTGCTTTTTGAAAAACTATTTTCGGATTATCCCCTAAACATGGTTTTAATATTTTATCTAATTTTAATATTTCAAAATTTTTGTATAAAATTTTCTTTATCTCAGCAGCACATGTATTATATTTACTAATAAAAGGAAGTATCTTATCATCACTCTTATTAACATACTCATAATTCTTACGTTTAGAGGGTACAAGGAGTGATCCCCTGTCTCTTAATTCGACTTCAAGCAATGATTTATTTAATAATATATCTGGATATCCTTGATCTTGAAACGTTTTGGTTAATTCAGAAGCTTGTTCAGCAAATTTCTTAGCATCTGAACAATTACGTTTTATTCTCAGATATTGCCCTTTGGGTATATTCTTCTTCCAATTTGGATGGTGGCAACTCCTATAGTTTAAATAGTTGCCACAATCTATTTAATGAAAAATTATTTTATAAAAAACTTGCCCAAAACCCCACCGCTCTCTATCTACAAGAATACAAATCCATGTTGCTTGCGGCCTTGACGGTGGGGACAATATCGAAGGAAGAATTTTTGTTTTTGTTTAATCCTTATCCTGTCATCCCCACATATTATCACCTCCCTAAAATACACAAATCTTTAATAGCACCTCCTGGTCGTCCCATAATTTCTGGCATAGGGTCCCTCACTTCTAGTCTTTCTTATTTTGTGGATTCCTATCTACAACCACATGTGAGTAGATTAAAATCTCATGTTAGAGATACTACTCATTTTTTGAATTTGATTAAAGATATAGAATGGCGGCAGTCATATGTACTCCTCACCTGTGATGTTGAGTCTCTTTACACCAACATACCCCATCAACAGGGAGTTGAGGCATGCCGCTATTTCTTAGAAATGGATAAAGATTTGACCCCAGATCGATGTGAGTTTATTTTGGAATCCATAAAATTCATTTTGTCGCACAACTATTTTTTATTTAATTCACAGTTTTTCTTACAATTACACGGTACTGCCATGGGCACTAGATTCGCTCCTAGTTTTGCAAATTTATATATGGGTCTCTTCGAGAAAAAATATATATGGGAGGGGCCCTTTGCAGCGAATCTGGTGCTCTATGGCAGATACATTGATGATTTATTTATTATTTGGGAAGGGTCTGACTTAGTTTCTTCCTTTATATCTTTTCTTAATCTTAACACATTTGGTTTAAAATTCAGTCACGTTTGTCACCCTACACACATCAACTTCCTCGATATTGCCCTCACTGTCAATGAGAGCAGCTTAGCCACAAGCACATATAGAAAGGAGGTTGATTGTGGCAACTATTTAAACTATAGGAGTTGCCACCATCCAAATTGGAAGAAGAATATACCCAAAGGGCAATATCTGAGAATAAAACGTAATTGTTCAGATGCTAAGAAATTTGCTGAACAAGCTTCTGAATTAACCAAAACGTTTCAAGATCAAGGATATCCAGATATATTATTAAATAAATCATTGCTTGAAGTCGAATTAAGAGACAGGGGATCACTCCTTGTACCCTCTAAACGTAAGAATTATGAGTATGTTAATAAGAGTGATGATAAGATACTTCCTTTTATTAGTAAATATAATACATGTGCTGCTGAGATAAAGAAAATTTTATACAAAAATTTTGAAATATTAAAATTAGATAAAATATTAAAACCATGTTTAGGGGATAATCCGAAAATAGTTTTTCAAAAAGCAAAAAACCTGGGGAATCATTTGTCACCTAGTTTCTTTCGAGATTCGGAAGATAAAACCCATTCTATGAATAAAACTTCTTGGCTTTCTACAACTAAAGGGAATTTTAGATGTGGCAAAACGAGATGCATATCGTGCAACTTTATATGTCACAGAAGTACCTCGTTTCAATCATTCAGAACAGGAAAAAGTTTTCAGATAGAATCCTTCATTAATTGTCAAAACATGTATATCATATATCTTCTAAGTTGTGTATGTGGAATACAATATGTAGGCAGAACTACACGTAGCCTGAATACACGCTTTTTAGAACACAGAAGGAACATTATCAATCGGAATATTAGCCATAGTGTATCTAGGCATGTTATACAAGCACATGAGGGGAATGTTAATTCTATTAAAATACAAGGAATCAAATTTATTGCTCCTACCCTGAGAGGGGGAGATAGATTCGGTCGACTTTGTACCAGAGAGGCATTCTGGATCTTTACCCTGGATACATTAGTCCCTGATGGGCTAAATGAAAATATAGAATTAAATAATATCAGGTAATAAAGGTTGAATCATCTGATTAACACCATGTAAAATATCAATAAAAGTTCACTGAGAATAAATATTACCCTATTTGTACTATAAAAATGATATAATAAAAATGTATGTTGGTTTAAGAATTTATAATAAACTTATATATATTATGCGAAGGAGCCGAATAGGGCTCTTATTTAGTTATTTTAATCATATTCTTATTGTCCTATAAAAATTATATATCTAATTCCGATGTGGAGAGTATTGTTGGGATTCGATCCTGGGTCTTGATATGTGAGGAATGGACTCTCTAACCATTATACTATGAGTCCTAATGATGATTTTTTGTGCTTCTATTTTGCTAATTAAGTATCTAAAGCATATATATAAATTATATTATTATATTGTGTTATTGGATTTAGTAATTAGAATTCATTGTTCTGCTCGTTTGTTTTTTAAAAAATAAACATAGAGATTATTTAATAAAGTTTTCTCTATGTTTTTAAAGATTGCTATATGCCAGATTTATAGATATGTGACTTTGTTTTAAAGGCGGCTAAATCCGCAGGTGTTTGCACTAATTAAAGAGTTTTGATTGGAGCATATGGGTTTAAATACTAAGCCAGAATGGCTAACATCATATCCTCTGACGAAACCGCCGTGAGAAGAGGGCGGAGAAACGCGTAAGGACCGTATTTACAGACCCATTTATCAACCTGTCTGCGGCTGCACACTTGTACTGGGAGCCGGTGTTGAAATACCCGGACGGCACTAGGAGATGCTCAAGCTCCACATTTAAGGACTACTTCACGATACTACCACGGACACCATCTAACTGTGACAAAGATGACAATCTGCTGATAAACAGATCTACGCAAGACACGTCACGTTTAGTCCGGTAAGAAGTATCCATCCCAAATTGCAAAGTCCGCTTTTGGAGACTGTCAGCATAGAACAGACGGAGGTGCAGCATAGCGCTGAGATTTCATCAGATCAGCGCCCTCCCTCCAGCTGTTCCTGTAATTAGGCATATCAACACGGAGGAAACACTGCTAATTGGCTTGCTTGCCTTAAAGAGCCTCACGTTGCCATCAGACTGACATAAGGAGTATAAATGCATTAAGTGCCGATGTACCAAGACTCCCTAAAGTAACAATATCAGTGTGCAATACCATTTTATGGAACTGTATACAGACATAGTTGAGAATTATTTTAATAGCCATATGTTTGTACTATTTGGCATATGTATTGTTAAGTAATAAATTTTAATAAATTAATGATATTTGATTAAAAAGCGCTCCCTGATATATTTATATCATTTTCGTTTTTTGGTTCAATTGATTGGTATTCCAGCAGTACCTATTTTTGGGAGCAGCTATAATCAAAATATTTTATTGAAAAAACGAGCAGAACGTTTGAATATACAAGCGCTAGGAATTGTATATATTGTTTAATATAAGAGTTACCAGTCTTATCACCCAGCGGAAAACTATTTCAGCTTCTGCCATTGCAGCTTTGCTCCTTGTTCCGCCACTGCTGCCAAGTCGTCTGACAGAATTAACACGGGCAGCTCACGAAGAATATGTCCGTTGAAAATAGCTCTTACTTCAAGAAAGCTCATTGTAGACCAGGTTCGCAACTTGACCTTTTCCTCTGGAAATACTTCCCATGCAAAGACCGCTACCCAGTCTCGGAGATCTGCACCCATGTAAACCAGGATCTAATCGTGAAATCCGAACCTTCATCCCTCTAGGAAGTGAGAACTGAGGAGACCTCACAGAAGTGATATCCTGGCCATTAGAATTATATTCTGGTGCATGTGCCGGTGAGCCCCGGACCACATTCCCAACAGGTCCCGTGAAAACCACTCTGGCATTTGACCTGCTCACCGAAAAAGGCCTCTTAGGCCGCACCCAACTTCTTCATCAATGGAACAACAGATGGATTGGTACTGCAAATCTGATCCGACTAGAGTCCTCAGACCTCTTACCACAGGAAAGCACAGAACCTCAACCGTTCAGTATCTACTCTGATACCACCTCCAACATCTGTGTCGTTGAGAACATCAGCGCTTCCCTGTGTTGAAGAACAGACAGAGAGAAATAACGATTTGCACCACTCGTTACTTGACCTCGCCTCAATCAGGCGAACATCTCATTACAGAATAACAATGGATCTTACTATTTAAAGAAAACCATCACACTACCATCACTCCAGTGAAATGGCAAAGACCATCCTGGCTATCGTTCCAGGTAATCTGAATGCATAGAACAACGCATGTAAACTATTATTATTGTTAACCGGGACAGGAGGACAAGGCCCTGAACCTGACGCACCTCTGATATGGCGTTGCGTATTATCTCCCCTTCCAGATGGGAAATGGTAAGATCTATTAGGAAAACAGTGAGGGAAAACAACTGTAACTCCAGACATTCCCCCCCTGGATTCTACAAGTAACTCACGGGTTCTGGTCTATTCCCGGACTAACTGAAAAGTAGTAGATGAGTCCCCACCGCAGTGGGGTCCAGGCGGGTAGACTCAGCCCATGTGGTGGATGTGTGAGAAACAGAAAAGAACCTACGCTTCTGCGAACCTACCAAGGCTGCAGAACACTAACCTTTTCACACTCCATCTGCACAGAAAGGAAAAAAGCCCGGTATCGAACTAGTTAAATCGACTGCATTCCAAAAAAGAATGCGTCACCAACCATCGTGAGGGAATCTAACTCACCAAGTTAGATTTATCAGCAGCATTCGCTGAGATTGACTGAACTGAGGCCTCCCCAAACAGCGGCACACCGTCCCAGGGAAAAAACTCTAGTATCTCTCGGAGTCAGCCACCGTATTTCCCCGGCTACCTCCTGTATACGCACTGCAGCCTGCCTATAGAGACAACCAAACATAAGGAAAATCCCCTATCTCTGCAGGATAATTCTATCGGATGTCCTTCCGAATATAAACACTCCCTCCTGTGCATGTAATGAATGTAAGTCCAAAGAATAGAAATAAAATATCACTTAGCTTCCTGTATCCGATCCTTCGTGACAGGGCCCCGTGTCGACCAGGAGTTGACTTTCACAGTATTCTATCCACGGCGGGAAAAGAATAAACATTCGGACTCCTTGAGAGGACTGGAGACCCACTCGTCATGGCTGACCTAGAGCTTTATCAACAGAGCGACCAGCACATGAGAAGGAATACTATTACTGCAGCATTCATTATAATACACATATACACACATATCCCACCTATATATACACATACATATAACATACATATAAGCGGATTGTCCGGAACCCTCGGGACCCAAGTGACATCAATATGTACTGAATGTGTATGACCATGTACTGAATCCGCAGTTGTGGCTCTACCAGGAAAGATTATAGTCGACAGAAAACCTAGTAATCGTCGACAGCAGGGAGTAGTAACCAGGCAAAATAACATTCTTGTGACCCCGAGGGGTACGAGGGAATTATACATAAATATTTTTAATAGCATTCCCCCACAAATATATTCATGTCTGTGCTCGAGCCCCAGACTCCCTGAACCGAACCATATAAATACCTATAAATATATATACAGGTATAAGTTAGTTACAGCATGTCAATTTACACCCAGTAATAACAGTTGGTGCCGACAGGGTCACCCACCTACTACTGTGTCTCCCCTACAGTGTTACTATGAACAAGTATAGCACAACCGATCTGTTGACTCAGTATCAAGTACCAAACAGGTGTCGGCGATGCCGACAATGAACCCCAGAGGCGTTTGTGACAGAACATTCACACATGTCGACACAAGTGTATATCTGACATGGAACACACAGAGTATACACAACCATGAGTACATGCCCATTTCCAAATTAAATAGTGTTATACATTCCTACATAACACTAACAATATGTGCCCCCCCCTTGTTTGTGCTATACACATGTTTTGGCGGAGACATTGAGAAAAAATGGCGCCGTCTCTTGCTGTGAGGGCTAAGTCCCGCCCCTTATCGGCAGGCGGTAGCCCGTTATATTATAACCATTATATGTAGACAGGGGACCATACACAGTGGCTACCCACTGTATATGTGCTCTGGGAGTGTAAAATAATGTAAAACCTAACAATAAAGTCTTTAGAGAAACTCAGGAGAGCTCCCCTGGGGTGTGTCCAGTCTCTCTGGGCACAAAGTCTAATAGGTCCTACACACTGGCCGATTTTTTGAAAGATATGAACGATCTCGTTCATCGCTGGTCCCCCGTCGGCTGTGCATGCAGGCCAATATGGACGATCTCGTCCATATTTGCCTGCAGTTCTATGGAGCCGCGTGACGGGGAGAGTGAAGAAACTTCACTCCCCCCGTCACTGCCCCCCCCGCCACCGGGTAGCTCATCGGCCGTATCCGCCATCGGGCAGCTCGGCGGCGGGTCGGCCAGTGTGTAGGGCCCTTAACTGAGGTCTGGAGGAGGGGCATAGAGGGAGGAGCCAGTTCACACCCAGTTTAAGTATTTATAGTGTGCCCAAGCTCATGCGGATCCATCTATACACCATGGTCCTTTTGGAGTCCCCAGCATCCTCTTGGACATAAGAGAAACATCACATTGAATGCTGGTTTTCACCACCGCTTCCAGTGTACACAGGGGGGCTATAGCGAGTCCCGTATGCCTCCAGGGCCCCTGCCATAGCACCGCTCCAAAACTGGGGGACCCCTTTAGCGGGGCCCCCTGATTGTACTCACCACTCTTCTCACCTTCCCCCAACTCCGACGGTGCAGGTATACTGTCGCCCAAACATCCCGAAAATAACAAAGTTTAAAATAAAACTGAAGAAAAATCCTCTGGAGCTCCAGAGTGGTATCCTCTCCTGAGGGCACATTGTTATAAACTGGCTGCAGTAGGGGACATAGAGGGGAGGAGCCAGCACACCCAGTGGAAGAAATTAAAAGTGCACCGGTTCTTTGGACCCCATCTATATCCCATCGTACTAATTCCCCAGTATCCCTTATGGATGTCATTTTCAACGTAGAATTTTAGTATCATTTCATTAGTATATCAGTGTAATAGGGGTTGATGGTTCCTGATGTATGAGATACACCAGAGAGTGTGGGGAGGAGACTGGTCAGATCTCTGGACTGGTAACACACAGTGATATGATGTAAGGGGGAGAGCAGGAGTATAATAGGGGCTGATGGCTCCTGATGTATGAGATACACCAGAGAGTGTGGTGAGGAGACTGGCCAGATCTCTGGGCTGGTAACACACAGTGACATGATGTTGGGGGGAGAGCAGGAGTATAATAGGGGCTGATGGTTCCTGATGTATGATATACACCAGAGAGTGTGGGGAGGAGACTGGTCAGATCTCTGGGCTGGTAACACACAATGACATGGTGTGAGGGGAGAGCAGGAGTATAATAGGGGCTGATGGCTCCTGATGTATGATATACACCAGAGAGTGTGGGGAGGAGACTGGTCAGATATTAGGGCTGGTAACACACAGTGACATGATGTGAAGGGGAGAGCAGGCGTATAATAGGGGATGATGGCTCCTGATGTATGAGATATACCAGAGAGTGTGGGGAGGAGACTGGTCAGATCTCTGGGCTGGTAACACACAGTGACATGATGTGAGGGGGAGAGCAGGAGTATAATAGGGGCTGATGGCTCCTGATGTATGAGATATACCAGAGAGTGTGGGGAGGAGACTGGTCAGATCTCTGGGCTGGTAACACACAGTGACATGATGTGAGGGGGAGAGCAGGAGTATAATAGGGGCTGATGGCTCCTGATGTATGAGATATACCAGAGAGTGTGGGGAGGAGACTGGTCAGATCTCTGGGCTGGTAACACACAGTGACATGATGTGAGGGGGAGAGCAGGAGTATAATAGGGGCTGATGGCTCCTGATGTATGAGATACACCAGAGAGTGTGGGGAGGAGACTGGTCAGATCTCTGGGCTGGTAACACACAGTGACATGATGTGAGGGGGAGAGCAGGAGTATAATAGGGGCTGATGGCTCCTGATGTATGAGATACACCAGAGAGTGTGGGGAGGAGACTGGTCAGATCTCTGGGCTGGTAACACACAGTGACATGATGTGAGAGGAGAGCAGGAGTATAATAGAGGCTGATGGCTCCTGATGTATGAGATACACCAGAGAGTGTGGGGAGGAGACTGATCAGATCTCTAGGCTGGTAACACACAGTGACATGATGTGAGGGGGAGAGCAGGAGTATAATAGGGGCTGATGGCTCCTGATGTACGAGATACACCAGAGAGTGTGAGGAGGAGACTGGTCAGATCTCTGGGCTGGTAACACACAGTGACAGGATGTGAGGGGGAGAGCAGGAGTATAATAGGGGCTGATGGCTCCTGATGTATGAGATACACAGAGAGTGTGAGGAGTAGACTGGTCAGATCTCTGGGCTGGTAGCACACAGTGACATGATGTGAGGGGGAGAGCAGGAGTATAATAGAAGCTGATGGCTCCTGATGTATGAGATACACCAGAGAGTGTGGGGAGGAGACTGGTCAGATCTCTGGGCTGGTAACACACAGTGACATGATGTGAGGGGGAGAGCAGGAGTATAATAGGGGCTGATGGCTGCTGATGTATGAGATACACCAGAGAGTGTGGGGAGGAGACTGGTCAGATCTCAGGGCTGGTAAAACACACAGTGACATGATGTGAGGGGGAGAGCAGGAGTATAATAGGGGCTGATGGCTCCTGATGTATGAGATACACCAGATAGTGTGGGGAGGAGACTGGTCAGATCTCAGGGCTGGTAAAACACACAGTGACATGATGTGAGGGGGAGAGCAGGAGTATAATAGGGGCTGATGGCTCCTGATGTATAAGATACACCAGAGAGTGTGGGGAGGAGACTGGTCAGATCTCTGGGCTGGTAACACACAGTGACATGCTGTGAGGAGGAGAGCAGGAGTATAATAGGGGCTGATGGTTGATGTATGAGATACACCAGAGAGTGTGGGGAGGAGACTGGTCAGATCTCTGGGCTGGTAACACACAGTGACATGATGTGAGGGGGAGAGCAGGAGTATAATAGGGGCTGATGGCTCCTGATGTATGATATACACCAGATAGTGTGGGGAGGAGACTGGTCAGATATTAGGGCTGGTAACACACAGTGACATGATGTGAAGGGGAGAGCAGGCGTATAATAGGGGCTGATGGCTCCTGATGTAAGAGATACACCAGAGAGTGTGGGGAGGAGACTGGTCAGATCTCTGGGCTGGTAACACACAGTGACATGATGTGAGGGGGAGAGCAAGAGTATAATAGGGGCTGATGGCTCCTGATGTATGAGATACACCAGAGAGTGTGGGGAGGAGACTGGTCAGATATTAGGGCTGGTAGCACACAGTGACATGATGTGAAGGGGAGAGCAGGCGTATAATAGGGGCTGATGGCTCCTGATGTATGAGATACACCAGAGAGTGTGGGGAGGAGACTGGTCAGATCTCTGGGCTGGTAACACACAGTGACATGATGTGACGAGGAGAGCAGGAGTATAATAGGGGCTGATGGCTCCTGATGTATGAGATACACCTGAGAGTGTGGGGAGGAGACTGGTCAGATCTCTGGGCTGGTAACACAGTGACATGATGTGAGGGGGAGAGCAGGAGTATAATAGGGGCTGATGGTTCCTGATGTATGAGATACACCAGAGAGTGTGGGGAGGAGACTGGTCAGATATCTTTGCTGGTAACACACAGTGACATGATGTGAGGAGAGCAGGAGAATAATAGGGGCTGATGGCTCCTGATGTATGAGATACATCAGAGAGTGTGGGGAGGAGACTGGTCAGATCTCTGGGCTGGTAACACACAGTGACAGGATGTGAGGGGAGAGCAGGAGTATAATAGGGGCTGATGGATCCTGATGTATGAGATACACCAGAGAGTGTGGGGAGGAGACTGGTCAGATCTCTGGGCTGGTAACACACAGTGACATGATGTGAGGGTGAGAGTAGGAGCATAATAGGGGCTGATGGATCCTGATGTATGAGATACACCAGAGAGTGTGGGGAGGAGACTGGTCAGATCTCTGGGCTGGTAAAATACAGTGACATGATGTGAGGGGGAGAGCAGGAGTATAATAGGGGCTGATGGATCCTGATGTATGAGATACACCAGAGAGTGTGGGAGGAGACTGGTCAGATCTCTGGGCTGGTAACACACAGTGACATGATGTGAGGAGGAGAGCAGGAGTATAATAGGGGCTGATGGCTCCTGATGTATGAGATACACCAGAGAGTGTGGGGAGGAGACAGGTCAGATCTCTGGGCTGGTACCACACAGTGACATGATGTGAGGGGGAGAGCAGGAGTATAATAGGGGCTGATGGTTCCTGATGTATGAGATACACCAGAGAGTGTGGGGAGTAGACTGGTCAGATCTCTTTACTGGTAACACACAGTGACATGATGTGAGGAGAGCAGGAGAATAATAGGGGCTGATGGCTCCTGATGTATGAGATACACCAGAGAGTGTGGGGTGGAGACTGGCCAGATCTCTGGGCTGGTAACACACAGTGACATGAAGTGAGGGGGAGAGCAGGAGTATAATAGGGGCTGATGGCTCCTGACTCCCTCACTGGGAAAATAAATATTCCTCATTCGTTGTACTGACAGAGGAGGGTGTAGGATAAGAGATTGCTGTAGTGACTGAGCAGGGAGAATATGTGACTCTTTTCTGTAATAAGTGTTTATTACTCACCTGTGCTGATATCTGTAGGGATCTCCTCCTCCTTACACTGCTGATCACCCCTCACATACGTCTCTTCTTCTCCCTCTGTATCTTCTGCCTTTATATCAGTCACATACGTCTCTTCTTCTCCCTCTATATCTTCTGCATTTATATCAGTCACATACGTCTCTTCTTCTCCCTCTATATCTTCTGCCTTTATATCAATCACATACGTCTCTTCTTCTCCCTCTATATCTTCTCCCTTCATATCAGTCACATACGTCTCTTCTTCTTCCTCTGTATCTTTGATTTTAATATTATTTAATTGGGCTTCACCCTATGTAAACAAGACAAATATAATGACACACAGCTCCTCTACACAACATATAGTGACAGCAGTCACTTTGGTTTATTGGGACGACCCTATAGCCCACCTACCTGATCCTCCTGTGGGATCCTGTGATACTCCTCTGTACAGTCCTGGGTATACAGAGGACGGGGGCATCTCTCTGGGGTATCTCTGTTACTGGGCCCATCTGTAGGAGACACACAGTGACTGAGTACAGTGTATATATGTGATTATCAGATGATGTGTGTATATAGGGGCCCCCATACCTGCTCTCCCCTGTACAATACATGACAGTCTCCTCTTACCCAGTGATGTGAGGGGCCGGTGATTCTCCATCATCACGTCCTTGTACAGACACCTGTGTTCCTCTATATACTCCCCCTCCTGCATGGAGACATAGACAGTGACATCCTGACACCTTATAGGCACCTGACACACACAGTGATACAGTCATCACCCAGTCACATCCCCTGGTGTTACTGTATAATGTCCCATTCCCAGCAGTCACCTCTCCAGTCATCACCCAGACACATTCCCTGGTGTTACTGTATAATGTCCCATTACCGGCAGTCACCTCTCCATTCATCACCCAGACACATCCCCTGGTGTTACTGTATAATGCCCCATTCCCAGCAGTCACCTCTCCAGTCATCACCCAGACACATCCCCCGGTGTTACTGTATAATGCCCCATTCCCAGCAGTCACCTCTCCAGTCATCACCCAGTCACATCCCCTCGTGTTACTGTATAATGTCCCATTCCCAGCAGTCACCTCTCCAGTCATCACCCAGACACATCCCCTGGTGTTACTGTATAATGTCCCATTCCCAGCAGTCACCTCTCCAGTCATCACCCAGACACATCCCCTGGTGTTACTGTATAATGCCCCATTACCAGCAGTCACCTCTCAAGTCATCACCCAGACACATCACCTGGTGTTACTGTATAATGCCCCATTCCCAGCAGTCACCTCTCCAGTCATCATCCAGACACATCCCCTAGTGTTACTGTATAATGCCCCATTCCCAGCAGTCACCTCTCCAGTCATCACCCAGACACATCCCCTGGTGTTACTGTATAATATCCCATTCCCAGCAGTCACCTCTCAAGTCATCACCCAGACACATCACCTGGTGTTACTGTATAATGCCCCATTCCCAGCAGTCACCTCTCCAGTCATCATCCAGACACATCCACTAGTGTTACTGTATAATGTCCCATTCCCAGCAGTCACCTCTCCAGTCATCACCCAGACACATCCCCTGGTGTTACTGTATAATGTCCCATTCCCAGCAGTCACCTCTCCAGTCATCACCCAGACACATCCCCTGGTGTTACTGTATAATGCCCCATTACCAGCAGTCACCTCTCAAGTCATCACCCAGACACATCACCTGGTGTTACTGTATAATGCCCCATTCCCAGCAGTCACCTCTCCAGTCATCATCCAGACACATCCCCTAGTGTTACTGTATAATGCCCCATTCCCAGCAGTCACCTCTCCAGTCATCATCCAGACACATCCACTAGTGTTACTGTATAATGTCCCATTCCCAGCAGTCACCTCTCCAGTCATCACCCAGACACATCCCCCGGTGTTACTGTATAATGCCCCATTCCCAGCAGTCACCTCTCCAGTCATCACCCAGTCACATCCCCTCGTGTTACTGTATAATGTCCCATTCCCAGCAGTCACCTCTCCAGTCATCACCCAGACACATCTCCTGGTGTTACTGTATAATGTCCCATTCCCAGCAGTCACCTCTCCAGTCATCACCCAGACACACACCCTGGTGTTACTGTATAATGCCCCATTCCCAGCAGTCACCTCTCCAGTCATCACACAGACACATCCCCTGGTGTTACTGTATAATGCCCCATTCCCAGCAGTCATCTCTCCAGTCATCACCCAAAAACTTCCTCTGGTGTTACTGTACAATGCCCCATTCCCAGAAGTCACCTATCCAGTCATCACCCAGACACGTCCCCTAGTGTTACTGTATAATGCCCCATTCCCAGCAGTCACCTCTCCAGTCATCACCCAGACACATCCCCTGGTGTTACTGTATAATATCCCATTCCCAGCAGTCACCTCTCAAGTCATCACCCAGACACATCACCTGGTGTTACTGTATAATGCCCCATTCCCAGCAGTCACCTCTCCAGTCATCATCCAGACACATCCACTAGTGTTACTGTATAATGTCCCATTCCCAGCAGTCACCTCTCCAGTCATCACCCAGACACATCCCCTGGTGTTACTGTATAATGTCCCATTCCCAGCAGTCACCTCTCCAGTCATCACCCAGACACATCCCCTGGTGTTACTGTATAATGCCCCATTACCAGCAGTCACCTCTCAAGTCATCACCCAGACACATCACCTGGTGTTACTGTATAATGCCCCATTCCCAGCAGTCACCTCTCCAGTCATCATCCAGACACATCCCCTAGTGTTACTGTATAATGCCCCATTCCCAGCAGTCACCTCTCCAGTCATCACCCAGACACATCCCCTGGTGTTACTGTATAATATCCCATTCCCACCAGTCACCTCTCAAGTCATCACCCAGACACATCACCTGGTGTTACTGTATAATGCCCCATTCCCAGCAGTCACCTCTCCAGTCATCATCCAGACACATCCACTAGTGTTACTGTATAATGTCCCATTCCCAGCAGTCACCTCTCCAGTCATCACCCAGACACATCCCCCGGTGTTACTGTATAATGCCCCATTCCCAGCAGTCACCTCTCCAGTCATCACCCAGTCACATCCCCTCGTGTTACTGTATAATGTCCCATTCCCAGCAGTCACCTCTCCAGTCATCACCCAGACACATCTCCTGGTGTTACTGTATAATGTCCCATTCCCAGCAGTCACCTCTCCAGTCATCACCCAGACACACACCCTGGTGTTACTGTATAATGCCCCATTCCCAGCAGTCACCTCTCCAGTCATCACACAGACACATCCCCTGGTGTTACTGTATAATGCCCCATTCCCAGCAGTCATCTCTCCAGTCATCACCCAAAAACTTCCTCTGGTGTTATTGTATAATGCCCCATTCCCAGCAGTCACCTCTCCAGTCATCTCCCAGACACATCCCCTGGTGTTATTGTATAATGTCCCATTCCCAGCAGTCACCTATCCAGTCATCACCCAGACACATCCCCTGGTGTTACTGTATAATGTCCCATTCCCAGCAGTCACCTGTCAGGAATCGACTTACCAGACTGGCATCCGTCCGCCGCTGCGGTCTCCGTCCTGGCTCCCTGCGGTCGCCTGTCGCCTATGCCCCTGCCATGGGACGTCATCAAGGTCCTGGGAGCACTCCTGAGCCAGCGGGCGTGTGCGCGCCGCGTCCCCGCTGGGCCGCGGCGTGGGCGCCGCCATGACAGTTTCCAAGCAGCTAGTATACTGCGGCCAATCCGGTGCGTGGCCGCACCCACTGTCCTTTTCTCCATCCAATCCCTGCACACCATGGGGTATATAGGAGGCTACAGTTTCACCTCACAGGCATCCTGGACTTTGTGTCATTCTGACAACCTGCATGAAAGGATCGGCTCCTGTTTCTCCTGAGTTCCTGGTTCTCTGCTAAGAACTTATACTCCTGGTGATTCTGCTTACTCCCGTGGAACTTCAAGGCTCAGCAATACCAGCAACCTGCATTGGGCTTCACACTCATCACCATCTTGTGTGCTTCAGCCTGCAGTTGAAGACTAAACTCCAGGTGTGTTCATTCCTGCACCTGTGACACAGCTTGCTGCTGCCAGTGCCTCATCACCTGCACTGTGAGTTGGTCTCCTGCTAATGCTCAGGTTTGCAATATCCATCTACTGCCTTAGTTCTTTGTTTTAAAACCCTGCTCTGGTTTTCAAACCAGAATCATTTCATTGACATTCATTCTGTTGTTTTATATTTCCGGATATGATTTCTCAAGTCACCTACCATTCATTGCCATAGACTATTTGTTATCATTCCAAGTGTTTTCTCATCTGATATATTATTTCTGCTGCATTTCTGTTTAAACTTATCTGCTAAATAAAATACCATTGCGCTCATGCGCAAGAACGTGATACAACCTCCTCGTCTCTTTCCTCCTACCTCCACTGACCCACTAGCGCCCCCTCCGGGGACACAGACCAAACACAATCTGACAGTAAGTCCAGGATCGATGGACTCGGATGGTGGACGGAGTGTGGGGTCAGAGGCCTTGCAAAATCTGGTCTCCCGTCTGGATGGTCAAGAGGTTGCGCAGCAGCAGATGCTTCACTTTCTACAAGGGATGTCCTCCCGATTGGATACACTGCAGCAGTCCCTGCCAAGTGTACTTTCACCTACTGTCACCCCAGCACCCGCCAGTGCTGTAAGTTCTTCTATGTCGGCTGCATCAGCTCCAGTGTCACGTCTGCACCTGCCCGTGCCGAGCAAATATGATGGCAGTCCTAAATTATGTCGCGGGTTTCTTAATCAGTGCGAAATACAGTTTGAGTTATTGCCACATAACTTTCCTACACCAAGGTCCAAGGTTGCCTACATCATTTCCTTACTCTCTGGATCTGCTCTGAATTGGGTGTCTCCTCTGTGGGAACGTGCTGACCCTCTGATCAATAACTACTCAGACTTCGTGTCAACCTTTAGACGGATCTTTGACGAGCCTGGTCGTGCAACATCAGCTTCGGCAGACCTGATCCAACTTCGTCAAGGTAACCGAACCATGGGACAATATGTCATCCAGTTCCAGACGTTGGCTGCAGAAGTCCAATGGAACAACCAAGCTCTGGTAGCAACCTTCTGGCACGGACTTTCGGATCGGATCAAGGACGAACTGGCAACCCGTGACATTCCTGTTCAACTGTCTGACTTGATCTCCCTGTGTATAAAGCTGGACTCTCGCATCCGCGAACGCAATAATGAACGCGCTCGGAGTGAGCCTCGCAGAGTAAGGTTCATACCTTCTGTACAGTTACAGCCTCCTTCTTCTGACGAGCCTATGCAGGTAAATAGGTCCCGCCTAACCCCTGAGGAGCGGGCAAGAAGAATACGAGAGAGGCTTTGCCTATACTGTGCTGCTGCGGGTCATCAAATTAACTCCTGCACGATGCGTTCGGGAAACGCCAGATCCTGACTTGTAAGGGAGGAGTCAAGTTAGGATCATTCAGTCAAGCTCCTTCTCAACAAGATCTCATTCTTCCAGTGACGTTAGAAACTTCCGTTGGGCTCCAGTCTGCGTCAGCATTAGTGGACTGCGGTGCGGCAGGAAATTTTATCACCCAAGCTGCGGTAAACAAATTTCGCTTGTCTACCTGTGAACTCTCTTATCCTGTATACATTACTGCTGTGGATGGTAGTAGAATCTCTAAAGGGAACATTTCACATCAGACTACCCCAGTGGTTCTGGGAGTTGGATTTCTCCATTCAGAAGTGATCAAGTTCCTGGTCATCCCTCAAGCCACCCAGGAGATTGTCTTGGGCATGCCTTGGCTCCAACTACATAACCCACAGTTCGACTGGACAACGTTGCAGCTTACCTCATGGAGTTCACACTGTCATCATTCCTGCTTAGCCCAAGTGTATCCCATCAAGTCTATTGAAGTAAAGTCACAGCTAACACTCCCAGCAGCTTATCAAGACTTCGCAGACGTCTTCTGTGAAAAGGCTGCTGACATCCTGCCGCCCCATAGGGAATGGGATTGTCCCATCGATCTCCTTCCTGGCAAGAAGCCACCTAGGGGGCGCACCTACCCTTTGTCTGTTCCTGAAACAGAGGCGATGAGTAATTACATCAGAGAGAATCTTCAGAAAGGATTCATCCGTCCGTCATCATCACCCGCTGGTGCAGGTTTCTTCTTCGTCAAAAAGAAGGATGGTGGATTACGTCCATGCATTGACTATCGGGGTCTCAATGACATTACCATCAAGAATAGTTATCCTCTACCACTTATTACTGAACTTTTTGATAGAGTTAAGGGGGCTCGCATCTTCACCAAGTTAGATCTCCGCGGTGCCTATAATCTCATCAGAATCCGAAGTGGTGACGAGTGGAAGACAGCCTTCAACACTCGAGATGGCCATTATGAATACCTGGTAATGCCATTTGGGTTAAGTAATGCTCCAGCAGTATTCCAACACTTCGTGAACGAGATCTTTCGTGATGTCCTGTATAAGTACCTTGTTGTTTACTTAGATGATATTCTTATCTTTTCTCAAGACCTTCCATCTCATCGTCTACAAGTCTGTGAAGTTCTCCGACGTCTTCGTGAGAACCGTCTCTACGGGAAATTATCTAAATGTACCTTCGAAGTTCCCTCTATACCCTTCCTGGGGTATATAATTTCCGGATCGGATCTTCAGATGGACCCGGCAAAATTGGAAGCCATTGCCAATTGGTCCATTCCAAACTCCCTCAAATCTATCCAGCGGTTCCTGGGTTTTGCCAACTATTATAGAAAGTTTATTCGAGGATTCTCCACTCTCATCGCTCCTATTACCAACCTGACTCGGAAAGGGGCAGATCATTCCAACTGGTCAGAAGAAGCCTTGGCAGCCTTCCGGAAGATCAAGCTAGCCTTTATGTCTGCTCCAGTGCTGTCACAGCCAGATGTCAACAGGCCGTTCGAGTTGGAGGTAGATGCCTCTACAGTTGGGGTTGGAGCTGTTCTCTCCCAGAAGGGATCTGATGGGAAAGTTCATCCTTGTGGATTCTTTTCTCGCAAGTTTCTTCCCGCAGAAGCTAACTACTCCGTGGGAGATCAAGAGTTACTAGCAATCAAACTGGCTCTCGAGGAATGGAGATATCTCCTAGAAGGGGCTAAACATCCGTTTAACATCTTCACGGATCATAAAAACCTGCTATATCTAAAAGCAGCTCAGTGCCTTAACCCTCGCCAGTCCAGGTGGGCTATGTTTTTCTCACGTTTTAATTTTAGGCTTCATTTCCGCCCAGGTTCACAGAATGTGAAAGCCGACGCATTATCCCGGTCCATGGAATCAGAAGAGGGAACATCTGACTCTGTGCCACATTCCATCCTGAGTCCCGTGGTTTTCGCTGTCTCTCAAGTCTCTCCAGCTCCACCTCCGGGTAAGACTTTTGTTTCCCCAGAACTCCGTCCCAAGTTGCTAGCTTGGGCCCACCAATCCAAGTTCACTGGTCATCCTGGTGTCCTGAAGACATTCAAGTTTCTTTCTGCGTCATATTGGTGGCCGAAGATGAAAGTGGACATCCAGGATTTCGTGGCATCCTGTCCGAAATGTGTGCAGCACAAGACTCCTCGTCAGTCTCCAGCAGGTCAGTTACAACCCTTATCTGTCCCTAATCGTCCTTGGTCTCACCTATCAATGGATTTTATCACTGATCTTCCACCTTCTCAGGGACATAACACTATTTGGGTTGTAGTGGACAGATTTTCCAAGATGGCTCACTTCGTTCCTCTCCAGGGTCTCCCTTCTGCCCCGAAACTTGCCCAGATCTTCCTACAGGAGATCTTCCGTTTACACGGTTTACCCTCCGAAATAATATCTGATCGGGGGGTACAGTTTGTAGCAAGGTTTTGGAGGGCCCTCTGTTCTGCCATGCAGATAAAATTGAAATTCTCGTCATCATACCATCCTCAGACGAATGGGCAGACAGAGAGAGTCAATCAAGAACTTGAGACTTTCCTAAGGTTATATGTGACATCCTCCCAGGATGATTGGTTCAATCTGCTCCCATGGGCCGAGTTTGCCCATAACTTTCGTTACCACACTACTACAGAAACGACACCATTCTTTGCAGTCTATGGGCAACATCCCCGAGTACCTGAATTCCAAGAACTCCCTCACATGGATGTTCCTGCTGCCACTACTGCTCTGACTCAGTTTTCCTCCATTTGGAAAAGAATTCATGTTTCCCTCAGAAAAGCCTCCAGTCGATACAAGATCTACGCCGACCGCAAGAGACGTGCGGTTCCCCATTTGAAACCGGGGGACAGGGTTTGGTTATCAACCCGCAACCTTCGTCTCAGGGTCCCATCCATGAAGTTTGCACCACGCTTCATTGGTCCTTACCCTATTGAGAGTGTCATCAACCCAGTGGCTTACAAGTTGAAATTACCACCTTCACTGCGTATTTCTAATGCCTTTCACATTTCTCTCCTCAGACCTCTAATCCTAAACCGCTTTCAGAATACTCTTCCAGTAGGTCCCAAGGTTCGAACTCAGCGGGGCGTGGAATTCGAGATCAACAAGATTCTGGACTCTCGTTGCCGGTATGGACGTCTCCAGTACCTGGTCGATTGGTTCGGTTATGGCCCAGAGGAGAGAAGCTGGGTGAATTCATCTGATGTCCATGCTCCTAGGTTGGTCCGTGTCTTCCACAGCTCTCATCCCTCCAAACCACGTGGGTGTTCGGTGTCCACCCCTAAAGGAGGGGGTACTGTCAGGAATCGACTTACCAGACTGGCATCCGTCCGCCGCTGCGGTCTCCGTCCTGGCTCCCTGCGGTCGCCTGTCGCCTATGCCCCTGCCATGGGACGTCATCAAGGTCCTGGGAGCACTCCTGAGCCAGCGGGCGTGTGCGCGCCGCGTCCCCGCTGGGCCGCGGCGTGGGCGCCGCCATGACAGTTTCCAAGCAGCTAGTATACTGCGGCCAATCCGGTGCGTGGCCGCACCCACTGTCCTTTTCTCCATCCAATCCCTGCACACCATGGGGTATATAGGAGGCTACAGTTTCACCTCACAGGCATCCTGGACTTTGTGTCATTCTGACAACCTGCATGAAAGGATCGGCTCCTGTTTCTCCTGAGTTCCTGGTTCTCTGCTAAGAACTTATACTCCTGGTGATTCTGCTTACTCCCGTGGAACTTCAAGGCTCAGCAATACCAGCAACCTGCATTGGGCTTCACACTCATCACCATCTTGTGTGCTTCAGCCTGCAGTTGAAGACTAAACTCCAGGTGTGTTCATTCCTGCACCTGTGACACAGCTTGCTGCTGCCAGTGCCTCATCACCTGCACTGTGAGTTGGTCTCCTGCTAATGCTCAGGTTTGCAATATCCATCTACTGCCTTAGTTCTTTGTTTTAAAACCCTGCTCTGGTTTTCAAACCAGAATCATTTCATTGACATTCATTCTGTTGTTTTATATTTCCGGATATGATTTCTCAAGTCACCTACCATTCATTGCCATAGACTATTTGTTATCATTCCAAGTGTTTTCTCATCTGATATATTATTTCTGCTGCATTTCTGTTTAAACTTATCTGCTAAATAAAATACCATTGCGCTCATGCGCAAGAACGTGATACAACCTCCTCGTCTCTTTCCTCCTACCTCCACTGACCCACTAGCGCCCCCTCCGGGGACACAGACCAAACACAATCTGACATCACCTCTCCAGTCATCACGAAGACACGTCCCCCGGTGTTATTGTATAATGTCCCATTCCCAGCAGTCACCTCTCCAGTCATCACCCAGACACGTTCCCTGGTGTTACTGTATAATGTCCCATTCCCAGCAGTCACCTCTCCAGTCATCACCCAGACACGTCCCCTGGTGTTACTGTACAATGCCCCATTCCCAGAAGTCACCTATCCAGTCATCACCCAGACACGTCCCCTGGTGTTACTGTATAATTCTCCATTCCCAGCAGTCACCTCTCCAGTCAGCAGCTGAATGATCTTATTGGTGAGTTCCAGGATCTTCTTGTCATTGTGTCTCTCATGTATTAGTGAGTGAGGTGGAGGCACTGGGATGGGGCTCTGGGTTCTACTCAGTCCTCCTGACACACGGGGATGGCTGCTGAGTATCTCACACTCATTGGATGTCTTCTTCACTACTGTGTAATCCTGTGTAATGGAGGAGACATCAAATATCAATATATACACTCCCAGACCCCCCTCACTTTCCCAGTCATGTCCCTGTATTATTATTATTATTACTATAAATATAAGTGACGTCACTGTGAAACTCCCAGATTCCCTCACCTCCCCAGTCATGTCCCTATATTATTATAGATAAAAGTGACATCACTGTGCCACTCCCAGATCACCTTTCCCCCGTCAAGTCCTTGCATTATTACTATAGATTTGTGAATTCACAGTGATGCTCACACCTCACCAGTCATGTTCTCGTATTATTACAAAAGATATAAGTGATGTCACAGTGACAATCCCAGATCATCTCACCTCCCCAGTCATGTCCCTGTATCATTACTAAAAATAAGTGATGTTACAGTTACGCTACCATATTCCCTCACCTCCACATGCATGTCCCTGTATTATTACTATAGATATAAGTGATGTTACTGCGACACTCCCAGATCCCCTCATCCTCCCCAGTCATGTCCCTGTATTATTACTATAGATATAAGTGATGTCACAGTGACAATCCCAGATCCCCTCACCTCCCCAGTCATGTCCCTGTATCATTACTAAAAATAAGTGATGTTACAGTTACGCTACCATATTCCCTCACCTCCCCATGCATGTCCCTGTATTATTACTATAGATATAAGTGATGTTACTGTGACACTCCCAGATCCCTTCATCCTCCCCAGTCATGTCCCTGTATTATTACTATATATATACACGTTAGGTTACTGTGACGCTCACAGATTCACTCACCTCCACAGTCATGACCCTTTATTATTACTATAGATATAAATGATGTCACTGTGACACTCCCAGATCCCCTCACCTCCCCAGTCATGTCCCTGTATTATTACTAGAAATATAAGGTCATAGTGATGATCCCAGATCCTCTCACCTCCCCAGTCATGTCCCTGTTTTATTACTATAGATAAAATAAGATTTTACTTACTGGTAAATCTATTTCTCGTAGTCTGTAGTGGATGCTGGGAACTTCGTAAGGACCATGGGGATAGACAGGCTCCGCCGGAGACATCAACACTTTAAGAAAGAATTTAGATTCTGGTGTGCACTGGCTCCTCCCTCTATGCCCCTCCTCCAGACCTCAGTTAGAGAAACTGTGCCCAGTAGAGCTGACAGTACAAGGAAATTATTTTGGTAATCCAGGGCAAGATTCATACCAGCCACACCAATCACACCGTATAACACGTGATAACAACCAGTTAACAGTATGACAAATAACAGAGCATCAGGTCAAACCCTGATGCAACCATAACTTAACCCTTATTGAAGCAATAACTATATGCAAGTTTTGTAGAAGAAGTCTGCACTTGGGACGGGCGCCAAGCATCCACTACGGACTACGAGATAGATTTACCAGTAAGTAAAATCTTATTTTCTCTAACGTCCTAGTGGATGCTGGGGACTCCCTAAGGACCATGGGGATTATACCAAAGCTCCCAAACGGGTGTGAGAGTGTGGATGGCTCTGCAGCACCGATTGAGCAAACACAAGGTCCTCCTCAGCCAGGGTATCAAACTTGTAGAACTTTGCAAAAGTGTTTGAACCTGACCAAGTAGCTGCTCGGCAAAGCTGTAATGCCGAGACCCCTCGGGCAGCCGCCCAAGAAGAGCCCACTTTCCTTGTGGAATGGGCCTTTACTGATTTTGGCAGCGGCAATCCAGCCGCAGAATGAGCCTGCTGAATCGTGTTACAGATCCAGCGAGCAATAGTTTGCTTTGAAGCAGGAGCACCAAGCTTGTTGGAAGCATACAGGATAAACAAAGACTCTGTTTTCCTGATCCTAGCCGTTCTGGCTACATAAACCTTCAAAGCCCTGACCACATCAAGTAACTCGGAATCCTCCAAGTCAGTAGTAGCCACAGGCACCACAATGGGTTGGTTTATATGAAAGGATGAAACCAATTTCGGTAGAAATTGTGGACGGGTCCGCAATTCTGCTCTATCCGCATGGAAAACCAGATAGGGGCTTTAATGTGACAAATCCGCCAACTCTGACACATGCCTAGCCGAACCCAAGGCCAATAGCATGACCAGCTTCCACGAGAGATATTTCAACTCCACCGTTTTGAGTGGTTCAAACCAGTGGGATTTCAGGAAACTCAACACCACGTTAAGATCCCAAGGTGCCACTGAAGGCACAAAAGGGGGCTGAATATGCAGCACTCCCTTTACAAACGTCTGAACTTCAGGTAGAGAAGCCAACTCTTTTTGAAAGAAAATGGATAGGGCCGAAATCTGGACCTTAATGGAACCCAATTTTAGGCCCAAATTCACTCCGGACTGTAGGAAGTGAAGGAAACGGCCCCGCTGGAATTCCTCCGTAGGAGCATTCCTGGCCTCACACCAAGCAACATATTTTCGCCATATACGGTGATAATGTTGAGCTGTCACGTCCTTCCTAGCCTTTATCAGCGTAGGAATGACCTCATCCGGAATGCCTTTCTCTGCTAGGATCCGGCGTTCAACCGCCATGCCGTCAAACGCAGCCGCGGTAAGTCTTGGAACAGACAGGGCCCCTGTTGCAACAAGTCCTGTCTTAGAGGAAGAGGCCACGGTCCTCTGTGAGCATTTCTTGCAGATCTGGATACCAAGTCCTTCGTGGCCAATCTGGAACAATGAGTATTGTTCTCACTCCTCTTTTTCTTATTATCCTCAGCACCTTGGGTATGAGAGGAAGAGGAGGAAATACATAAAACCGACTGGAACACCCACGGTGTCACCAGGGCGTCTACAGCTATTGCCTGAGGGTCTCTTGACATTGCGCAATACCGCTGTAGCTTTTTGTTGAGGCGGGATGCCATCATGTCCACCTGTGGCAGTTCCCACCGACTTGTAATCTGTGTGAAGACTTCCTGATGAAGTCCCCACTCTCCCGGGTGGAGGTCGTGTCTGCTGAGAAAGTCTGCTTCCCAGTTGTCCACTCCCGGAATGGACACTGCTGACAGTGCGCTTACGTGATTCTCCGCCCAGCGAAGAATCTTGGTGGCTTCCGCCATCGCCACTCTGCTCCTTGTGCCGCCTTGACAGTTTACATGAGCTACTGCGGTGATGTTGTCTGACTGAATCAGAACCGGTTGGTCACGAAGCAGGGTCTCCGCTTAACGTAGGGCGTTGTATATGGCCCTTAATTTCAGGATGTTAATGTGAAGGCAAGTCTCTTGACTTGACCATAGACCTTGGAAATTTCTTCCCTGTGTGACTGCACCCCAAACTCGGAGGCTGGCGTTCGTGCTCACCAGGACGCAGTCCTGAATGCCGAATCTGCGGCCCTCGAGAAGGTGAGCACTCTGCAGCCACCACAGGAGAGATACCCTGGCCCTGGGGGATAGGGTGATCAACTGATGAATCTGTGACCCGGACCACTTGTCCAGTAGGTCCCATTGGAAAGTCCTCGCATGGAACCTGCTGAAGGGAGTCATGAGTTTCTGGGCCTTCTCTATCTGAAGGTAAACCCATTTCTGGTCTGTATCCAGAATCATACCCAAGAAGGGCAGACGAGTTATAGGAACCAACTGTGACCTCGGGAAATTGAGAATCCAGCCATGTTGCTGTGACACCTTCAGCGAAAGTGACACGCTGTTCAACAACTGCTCTTTTGATCTCGCCCTTATTAGGAGATCGTCCAAGTATGGGACAACTGTGACTCCCTGCTTGCGTAGGAGCACCATTATTTACACCAATTACCCTGAAATTGGTCATGACAATCCTGTACCGCAATTTTCAGGTACACCTGATGGGGTGGATAAATGGGAACATGAAGGTATGCAGCATTTATGTTTAGATACAACATCAAATCCCCCCCTTCCAGGCTGGCGATGATCGCTCTGGGCGATTCCACTTTAAATTTGAACCTTTTCCCGTATAGGTTCAGAGATTTTAATTTTAAAAATAGGTCTGACCGAACCGTACGGTTTCGGGACTACAGCCAAGGTTGAGTAGGAATGACTTCATCCGGAATGCCTTTCTCGCCTTCCTTGTTGCAGGAGGGGTACCTTGAGCACCACCTGTTGGAGGTACAATGTGAATTGTATTTAATATTATCTCCCTTCCTGGGGAGAAGCCGGTAGGTCCGATAAGGAAAAACCGGCGAGGAGGCACCTTTCGAATCCCAGCTTGTAACCCTGAGAAACAATTTTTTTATTGCCCCGGGAACCACCTGTGAGTGAACTCAGATGTGGCTGAAGAGTCGAAGACGTGCTCCCACTGGGGCGGACTCCCTTACCGGAGCTTCAGCATCATGCGTTGGATGTAGTAGAGGCCGTGGAGGACTTCTGTTCCTGGGAACTAGCTGTGCCCTGTACCCTTACCTCTGGTAAGAAAGGACGCTCCTCGTACTTTCTTGTTATTCTGCGACTGAAAGAACTGCATTTGATAATGTCGTGCTTTCTTAGGCTGTGAGGGAATATAAGGCAAAAGATCAGAATTACCAGCTATAGCTGTGGAGACAAGGTCCGAGAGCCCTTCTCCACACAATTCCTCAGCCTTGTAAGGTAAACCTTCCATATGCCTCTTTTAGTCGACATCACCTGTCCATTGCATGTTCCACAGGACACTTCTACCAGAAATCGACATAGCGTTGACGCTAGAACCCAGTAGACTAATGTCTCTTTGGGCATGTTTTATATATATATATATATATATATATATATATATATATAAAAGTAATATATAATGCTATATTACTTTAACATCCATCCATCTACATTGTATACCTGTGGTGGGGTTTTTTTTCTTCATACTAGTTTAGCAGTCTGCTGACAGTGTCCACCAGGTCCGTTATATATACAGTATATTATATATATATAAACAGTACGGTAGGCCACGGCTGTACCTACCTCTGTGTCGTCAGTGCACTCATCGTCCATAAGTAATATATAATACTATACTATCCATCCATCTACATTGTATACCTGTGGTGGCTTTTAGTTGTGCGCATTAAAATATGGAGAACAAAAATGTGGAGGTTAAAAAAATAGGGAAAGATCAAGATCTACTTCCACCTCGTGCTGAAGCTGCTGCCACTAGTCATGGCCGAGACTATGAAATGCCATCAACGTCGTCTGCCAAGGCCGATGCCCAATGTCATAGTACAGAGCATGTAAAATACAAAACACAAAATATCAGTGAAAAAATGACCCAAAAATCAAAATTAAAAAGCGCCTGAGGAGAAGCGTAAACTTGCCAATATGCCATTTACGACACGGAGTGGCAAGGAACGGCTGAGGCCCTGGCCTATGTTCATGGCTAGTGGTTCAGCTTCACATGAGGATGGAAGCACTCATCCTCTCGCTAGAAAAAAAGAAAAGACTTAAGCTGGCAAAAGCACAGCAAAGAACTGTGCGTTCTTCGAAATCCCAAATCCCAAAGGAGAGTCCAATTGTTTCGGTTGCGATGCCTGACCTTCCCAACACTGGACGGGAAGAGCTTGCGCCTTCCACCATTTGCACGCCCCCTGCAAGTGTTGAAAGGAGCACCCGCAGTCCAGTTCCCGATAGTGAAATTGAAGATGTCAGTGTTGAAGTACACCAGGATGAGGATATGGGTGTTGCTGGCGCTGGGGAGGAAATTGACAAGGAGGATTCTGATGGTGAGGTGGTTTGTTTAAGTCAGGCACCCGGGGAGACACCTGTTGTCTGTGGGAGGAATATGGCCATTGACATGCCTGGTGAAAATATAAAAAAAAATCAGCTCTTCAGTGTGGAAGTATTTCAACAGAAATGCGGACAACTGGTGTCAAGCCGTGTGTTGCCTTTGTCAAGCTGTAATAAGTAGGGGTAAGGACGTTAACCACCTCGGAACATCCTCCCTTATACGTCACCTGCAGGGCATTCATAATAAGTCAGTAACAAGTTCAAAAACTTTGGGCGACAGCGGAAGCAGTCCACTAACCAGTAAATACCTTCCTCTTGTAACCAAGCTCGCGCAAACCACACCACCAACTCCCTCAGTGTCAATTTCCTCCTTACCCAGGAAAGCCAATAGTCCTGCAGGCCATGTCACTGGCAAGTCTGACGAGTCCTCCTGCCTGGGGTTCCTGCCTGGGGTTCCCCCGATGCATCCTTGAGTGTAACGCCTACTGCTGCTGGCGCTGCTGTTGTTGCTGCTGGGAGTCATCCCAGAGGGGAAGTCGGAAGACCACTTGTACTACTTCCAGTAAGCAATTGACTGTCCAACAGTCCTTTGCGAGAAAGATGAAATATCACAGCAGTCATCCTATTGCAAAGCGGATAACTGAGGCCTTGACAACTATGCTGGTGTTAGACGTGCATCCGGTATCCGCCGTTAGTTCACAGGGAACTAGACAATTGCTTGAGGTAGTGTGCCCCCGTTACCAAATACCATCTAGGTTCCACTTCTCTAGACAGGCGATACCGAGAATGTACACGGACGTCAGAAAAAGACTCACCAGTGTCCTAAAAAATGCAGTTGTACCCAATGTCCACTTAACCACGGACATGTGGACAAGTGGAGCAGGGCAGACTCAGGACTACATGACTGTGACAGCCCACTGGGTAGATGTATTGCCTCCCGCTGCAAGAACAGCAGCGGCGGCACCAGTAGCAGGATCTCGCAAACGCCAACTCGTTCCTAGGCAGGCTACGCTTTGTATCACCGCTTTCCAGAATACGCACACAGCGTATATGCTTCAGAGGATGGAGGAGCAGCAAAAGGCCATTCAAGCCTATACATCTGGCCACGATATAGGCAAAGGAGGTGGAATGCACCTGTCTCAAGCACAGTGGAGAATGATTTCAACGTTGTGCAAGGTTCTGCAACCCTTTGAACTTGCCACACGTAAAGTCAGTTCAGACACTGCCAGCCTGAGTCAGGTCATTGCCCTCATCAGGCTTTTGCAGAAGAAGCTGGAGGCATTGAAGGAGGAGCTAAAACAGAGCGATTCCGCTAGGCATGTGGGACTTGTGGATGGAGCCCTTCATTCGCTTAACCAGGATTCACGTGTGGTCAATCTGTTGAAATCAGAGCACTACATTTTGGCCACCGTGCTCGATCCTAGATTTAAAGCCTACCTTGGATCTCTCTTTCCGGCAGACACAAGTCTGCAGAGGTTCAAAGAACTGCTGGTGAGAAAATTGTCAAGTCAAGCGGAACGCGACCCGTCAACATCTCTTCCTTCACATTCTCACGCAACTGGGGCTGCGAGGAAAAGGCTACGAATTCCGAGCCCACCCGCTGGCGGTGATGCAGGGCAGTCTGGAGTGACTGCTGATGCTGACATCTGGTCCGGACTGAAGGACCTGCCAACGATTACTGACATGTCGTCTACTGTCACTGCATATGATTCTCTCACCATTGAAAGAATGGTGGAGGATTATATTAGTGACCGCATCCAAGTAGGCACGTCAGACAGTCCGTACGTATACTGGCAGGAAAAAGAGGCAATTTGGAGGCCCTTGCAGAAACTGGCTTTCTTCTACCTAAGTTGCCCTCCCTCCAGTGTGCACTCCGAAAGAGTGTTTAGTGCCGCCGCTCACCTTGTCAGCAATCGGCGTACGAGGTTACTTCCAGAAAATGTGGAGAAGATGATGTTCATTAAAATGAATTATAATCAATTCCTCCATGGAGACATTCACCAGCAGCAATTGCCTCCAGAAAGTACACAGGGATCTGAGATGGTGGATTCCAGTGGGGACGAATTAATAATCTGTGAGGAGGGGAATGTACACAGTGAAAGGGGTGATGAATCGGAGGATGATGATGAGGTGGACATCTTGCCTCCGTAGAGCCAGTTTGTGCAAGGAGAGATTGATTGCTTCTTTTTTGGTAGGGGCCCAAACCAACCAGTCATTTCAGTCACAGTCGTGTGGCAGACCCTGTCGCTGAAATGATGGGTTCGTTAAAGTGTGCATGTCCTGTTTTTACAACATAAGGGTGGGTGGGAGGGCCCAAGGACAATTCCATCTTGCACCTCTTTTTTCTTTCATTTTTCTTTGCGTCATGTGCTGTTTTTGGAGTATTTTTTGGAAGGGCCGTCCTGCGTGAGATGGGCCAGGTGTTTGTGTCGGCCACTAGGGTCGCTTAGCTTACTCACACAGCTACCTCATTGCGCCTCTTTTTTTCTTTGCGTTATCTGCTGTTTGGGGAGTATTTTTTGGAAGGGCCATCCTGCGTGACACTGCAGTGCCACTCCTAGATGGGCCAGGTGTTTGTGTCGGCCACTAGGGACGCTTAGCTTAGTCGTCACACAGCTACCTCATTGCGCCTCTTGTTTTCTTTGCGTCATGTGCTGTTTGGGGAGTATTTTTTTGAAGGGCCATCCTGCGTGACAATGCAGTGCCACTCCTAGATGGGCCAGGTGTTTGTGTCGGCCACTTGTGTCGCTTAGCTTAGCCATCCAGCGACCTCTGTGCAAATTTTAGGACCAAAAGTAATATTGTGAGGTGTGAGGTGTTCAGAATAGACTGGAAATGAGTGTAAATTATGGTTATTGAGGTTAATAATACTATGGGATCAAAATGACCCCTATATTCTATGATTTAAGCTGTTTTTTAGTTTTTTTTTAAAAAAACACCTGAATCCAAAACACAACCGAATCCGACAAAAAAAAAATCGGTGAGGTTTTGTCAAAACGCGTTCGAACCCAAAACCCGAAAAATTTCCGATGCACATCACTAATATATATATATATATATATATATATATATATATATATATATATATATATATACATACATACATACATACTAGGGTCAATACCATGGTATCCTTATCTAGGGTTCAAATCTCCGATGATAAGGTATCTGTCCACGCTGTTACAGCGCTATAAACCCATCCGAATCCAAAACACAACCGAATCCGACAAAAAAAAAATCGGTGAGGTTTTGCCAAAACGCGTTCGAACCCAAAACCCGAAAAATTTTCGGTGCACATCACTAATATTTATATATATATATATATATATATATATATATATATACATACATACATACATACATACTAGGGTCAATACCATGGTATCCTTATCTAGGGTTCAAATCTCCGATGATAAGGTATCTGTCCACGCTGTTACAGCGCTATAAACCCATGCCGACACAATCGCCGGTCTGAGTAGTGTACCAGAATGTGTGTAAATGGACTTCATAGTACTTTTACTGCAACCAATATGCAGGATCCCTGAGGATAGCTGTTAAGTCAGCGCTACCTTTTGGGTAAACGTGACAAAGCCTTGTCCACCCTAGGGGAAGATTCCCATCATATCCTGGCCCTAGTGGGGAAAGGATACTCCCTGAGAATTCTTTTTGGGAAGCTGCAGCTTCTTGTCTGGAGATTCCCGCTCTTTTTCTTCATGAGAGGAGGGAAATTGACCTCAGCTTTCTTCCCCTTAAACATGTGTACCCTCGTGTCAGGGACAGATGAGTCATCAGTGATATGCAAATCATCTTTTATTACAATAATCATATATTGAATACTTTTCTGCCAGTCTTGGCTGTAACTTTGCATTAACGTAGTTGACACTGGAGTCAGGCTCCGTGTCGATATCAGTGTCTATTAGTGTTCACTCTAGGAGTGAACTGGGGCAGGGCGCCGGACTCAGCGGGGGCACATGTGCGCGCGCGGCTTCGCCGCGCGCGCGACCGAAATGGGGGCGTGGCCACGCAAATTAGGGGGCGTGGTCACGCCTCCGTCATTTTAGGGGGCGGTGCGGCCCACAGACGCTACTATAGAGAGCGTCTGTGGCCGGCGACGTCACTGTTGGGGGCGTGCCCAGCACCTCCGTCGGTGCTGGGCTTCCCCCAGCCCTCTCCCAATGCGTAAATGGATGCCGCGCGCATGCGCACGGCATCTATACACGCCGGGAGGGCAGGGAGCGGGCGGCTGTTCTAGCAGGGCGCCGCAAAAGGGCAGGGCGGGTTTTGCCTGTTAAAAAACGGGCAGGGCGCGGCGCCCTGCTAAAACAGCCTAGAGGGAACACTAGTCTATTATTTTGGATAGTGAGCATTGAGAGACTCTGAAGTCCCTGCGACATAGGGACAGACATGGGTAGATTCCCTGTCTGTTCTCTAATCTTTTGTGCAATAAATTTACCTCAGCACTTAATTACACATATCCAAACAGGTGTCGGCGTTGTCAACGGAGACACCCTCTCACACACATATTTGCTCCATCTCCTTAGGAGAGCCTTTTACCTCAGACATGTCGGCACACATGTACCGACACACCACACACTCAGGGAATGCTCATCTGAAGACAGCTCCCCCACAAGGACCTTTGGAGAGACAGAGAGAGAGTATGCCAGCACACACCCCAGCGCTATATGACCCAGGAAAAAACACAGCAATTTAATGTTTACCCAGTAGCGCTGTTATTGTCTGCGCCGAATTATGTGCCCCCCTCTTCTTTAAAACCCTCTTTTCTACCGTGGTATAAGCAGGGGAGAGTCCGGGGAGCTTCCTCTCAGCGGTGCTGTGGAGAAAAACATGGCGCTGGTGAGTGCTGAGGGAGAAGCCCCGCCCCCTCGACGGCGGGCTTCTGTCCCACTTAAAGTGTAAAATTGGCGGGGGCTCATGCTTATATACAGTGTCCAGCTGTATATATGCTCCTTTTGCCAAATAAGAGGTTTATATTGCTGCCTAGGGCCCCCCCCCCCTGCGCCCTGCACCCTGCACCCTTACAGTGACCTGAATATGTGAGGTGTTTGGGAGCAATGGCGCACAGCTGCAGTGCTGTGCGTTACCTCAGTGAAGAACGGAGTCTTCTGCCGCCTGTGAAGTCTTCTTTGCTTCTAATACTCACCCGGCTTCTGTCTTCCGGCTCTGCGAGGGGGACGGTGGTGCGGCTCTGGGATCGGACGGCGAGGGTGAGATCCTGCGTACGATCCCTCTGGAGCTAATGGTGTACAGTAGCCTAAGAAGCAGGACCTAGCTTCAGTGAGTAGGGATGCTTCACTCCCCTCTGTCCCACGATGCAGGGAGTCTGTTGCCAGCAGATCTCCCTGAAAATAAAAAACCTAACAAAATACTTTCTTATAGCAAACTCAGGAGAGCTCACTGAAAAGCACCCAGCTCGTCTGGGCACAGTATCAAACTGAGGTGTGGAGGAGGGGCATAGAGGGAGGAGCCAGTGCACACTAGAACCTAAATTCTTTCTTAAAGTGCCCATGTCTCCTGCAGAGCCCATCTATCCCCATGGTCCTTACGGAGGCCCCAGCATCCACTAGGACGTTAGAGAAAAGTGATGTCACAGTGATGCTCCCAGAACTCACCTCCCCAGTCATGTCCCCGAGTTATTACTATAGATATAAGGTCACAGTGATGTTCCCATATCCTCTCACCTCCCCAGTCATGTCCCTGTACTATTACTATAGATATAAGTGACGTCACTGTGACACTCCCTGATCCTCTCACCTCCCCAGTCATGTCCCTGTATTATTACTATAGATGAGGTCACTGTGACGCTCCCAGATCCTCTCACCTCCCCAGTCATGTCCCTGAATTATTACTATAGATGAGGTCACTGTGACGCTCCCAGATCCACTCACCTGCCCAGTCAGCAGGTAGATGATCTCCAGGGTGATTTTTATTATCCTCTCAGTCCTGTGACTCATGTCTTTGTCCATCCTCGGTGAATCAGAGAGAATACAGAATATGTGATGTGTAATAAAGACTCTGTTCCTCACAGCTGGAGTTCCTGGAATAAATATAATACATAAAACATATTGCACATGTAACATAGTAAATATGGAATAGAGTGGTCATTAAGTCTCATATTTCCCCACAGCCATAGAGTCCTGGTCAGTGTCTCCGAGGTTCCTGTGACCCAGCTCCATAAGGCTGTACTGCATAGTGAACATATATATTGGTAGAGGCTCAATTAGCTTAGTGATATCATTCAGGTGCTCGAAAGGAAGGGGTATTTCTGAGCAAGAAAGAAAGGCAATTGGTTTCCCCCAGCACCCTGAATGATAACAGTAACCAGATATAAATTCCACATAATAATAGAATTCAGAGATCTTCGTTACACATATTTGCGCAAATGTGTGAATAAGCCCCAAACCGCGTCTCTGTATATTTGGGGTCCCTGGCGCTATATCTAGGTGCAGGGTGTGGCACCCCAAAACACCAGCATAAGCCAGAAAGCCCAGCGTAGCATACCAGTGAAAAACTATAGTGTTAATAAATTAGTATTTAGGAAGCCGAAGCTATAGAGGGGGTGATACAAACATGAAATGTAATTAAAATAGAGATTATGTGGGATTTATATCTGGTTACTGTTATCATACATCTCTTCTGATACTGGCATTATATAATACAACCCGGTGTCTCTACAGCAGATGGCCGTCGTTATATGTGTGGCGCCCTCCTAGCGGGCATTTCACATGTTGCACCATTATAGTGACGTGACTGCTGGGGGGGGGGGGGGGGGCAATGAGGGGCTCAGCCTGCAGCAGTCACACTGCCAGTGGTGTAGTAATGCTCTGCAGCTGTCACACTGCCAGTGGTGTAGTAATGCTCTGCAGCTGTCACACTGCCAGTGGTGGAGTAATGCTCTGCAGCTGTCACACTGCCAGTGGTGTAGTAATGCTCTGCAGCTGTCACACTGCCAGTGGTGTAGTAATGCTCTGCAGCTGTCACACTGCCAGTGGTGTAGTAATGCTCTGCAGCTGTCACACTGCCAGTGGTGTAGTAATGCTCTGCAGCTGTCACACTGCCAGTGGTGTAGTAATGCTCTGCAGCTGTCACACTGCCAGTGGTGGAGTAATGCTCTGCAGCTGTCACACTGCCAGTGGTGTAGTAATGCTCTGCAGCTGTCACACTGCCAGTGGTGTAGTAATGCTCTGCAGCTGTCACACACTGCCAGTGGTGTAGTAATGCTCTGCAGCTGTCACACTGCCAGTGGTGTAGTAATGCTCTGCAGCTGTCACACTGCCAGTGGTGTAGTAATGCTATGCAGCTGTCACACTGCCAGTGGTGTAGTAATGCTCTGCAGCAGTCACACTGCCAGTGGTGTAGTAATGCTCTGCAGCTGTCACACTGCCAGTGGTGTAGTAATGCTCTGCAGCTGTCACACTGCCAGTGGTGTAGTAATGCTCTGCAGCTGTCACACTGCCAGTGGTGGAGTAATGCTCTGCAGCAGTCACACTGCCAGTGGTGTAGTAATGCTCTGCAGCTGTCACACTGCCAGTGGTGTAGTAATGCTCTGCAGCTGTCACACTGCCAGTGGTGTAGTAATGCTCTGCAGCTGTCACACTGCCAGTGGTGTAGTAATGCTCTGCAGCTGTCACACTGCCAGTGGTGTAGTAATGCTCTGCAGCTGTCACACTGCCAGTGGTGTAGTAATGCTCTGCCGCTGTCACACTGCCAGTGGTGGAGTAATGCTCTGCAGCTGTCACACTGCCAGTGGTGGAGTAATGCTCTGCAGCTGTCACACTGCCAGTGGTGGAGTAATGCTCTGCAGCTGTCATCATAATAATAATAATAATAATAATAATAATAATAGGACACCACAGGCTGCTCCCCCTGTATAATAATAATATCAGGGCACCACAGGCTGCTCCCCCTGTATAATAATTACCTGATCTCCACGGACACTGCAGCAGTCCTGTATGTGGAAGTAAGGTGGAAAGAGTGATTGGCACAAGCTGATTCCCAGTGACTGGTTCCTCCCCGCCCACTGCCCCGCCCTCTGTAATGAATATTACCATACATGTCCTCAGTGCAGGAGGCCGGCGGCCATTTTCTTGTAGACCAGTCCGGCAGCAGCAATAGGTTCCCTGGCCGTATAGTGACGTCAGGAGCGGCGGCCATTTTCCCCTGGTCTGAGCTCCGCCTTCCTTCTATCATTCCCACAAGGCAGCAGGAGCAGAGAGCAGCCATTGCTGTGTCTGGCAGCAGGTAATGATATTATTATTATTATTCTATAGGCTGAGCAGCTCTGGTGTCAGGTTCTGTACTACAGGGGGAGCAGCCTCTGGTGCCTTGTTATAGTGCAGCTGGAGCAGCCTCTGGTGCTGCATTATCCCTGTACAGGTGGCTGACTGAAGGGTTACCTCTTCTCTCTTTGTATATATTACTTTTTATATGATCAGTTTTATTATGTTGGTTACAGTGTAAAAGTGAATATTTCTATTTCCCTAGTGAAGGGTTAAAACATGCTTTATGAACTCTTATGTGTTTGCAATGGATGCTGCTGCCCTGTGTTAGATGCCTTTGTCTCTCATACAGATACCAGGCTTGTGTGGGTCTGGCATCCAAGGTCAGCTCTACACTAGATGAAACCTGCTTTTTCTACTTCTGTGTGTTACTAAAGATCCTTTGTTAAGTTTCGTCTGATGCAACATATATAACATCTGCCTGGCAACTGCTATATCCAATTATGTTATGTCAAGTATTAACCACCCCTACGTACCCCACCCAGGAACCTACCCCTAAGCCAATGAGCCCTTTTACACTTGTCAGTTCCACCCATATGCATTGTCTTATATACCAATGTTAAACATTCAATAAAACAGTGTGAACTTTTACTGCTTGTGTTTGTGCATGTAACTGATAGCGTAAGGGTTTACACTCCAGACGTCTGTAAGGCCATCACATCGAGGGTTAAAGAAAATAAGGTCAAATCCTTTCAGCTGGGGGCTCGTCCGGGATTCAGTGATCGTCCCCGAATAATAAGGATAGAAGATTTATTGTCTGTCTTTGCTATGCGGGATTGCGGTCATACACTGAAGCTGAATCCGTGTCAGTGTTCCGGGAACACGTGACAAGGTAATATTTAAGTCCGGGACTTAATATTACGAAGTTTTATGTAAAATCATAAAACAGGTATCAGGGATACCATAGAATCTTTAATGTCTGGGACTTAAAGATACGTCTGAGAAGGGACCAAGGGTCCGAGCGCACTTCTCCAAAGACGTTAGTATCTGGGATACTTAAAAATAGACCTGGGGTCTATACGTAACGTAGAGAATACCCCGATTTGATCGCCTATATATTTTTGTATGTTGTAGTGAGATAAGTTCTTATATTTGGTCCAGACGGCTGGTAAGTTTTCGTCTGCCAGATATCTTTACTCAAACACTTTTCTTGCTTCCTGTCTAAAACGCTGTATTTTTTCTGACATCTTGTACGAAGGTAAGCGTACCCGTCAAAAGATTTCATGTTCTCATTATACAGATAATATTGTGATATTGTCAATGACTAATTAACTGGTGTTAGCTAATGCATGCATAGAAAGTTTTTGTAAATTGCATTTTTTTTTGTTGTGAAATTTCATAGAAAGTCTTTTTGTTGTGATATTGCATAGACAGTTGTTGTGGGTTGTTGTGGAAATTGCGTAGAAAGCTGGTGTAGATTGCATTTTTACTATGGGAGGGACCTATGTATAAGTAGAGTGTTGTATATTTTAGATAATTTTCTTTTAAAAGTTGTACTGTTGATTTATATTACTGTCTGACAATGGGCTCTAGTCAGAGTAAAAAACTGCATATCCCCCGCCCCTCCCTGGTGAGACATGCAGGATGTATGTCGCCCGTAACTCTACTTCAGAGTATTATTTAGTTAACCCATGGGTGGATAATTTAGCGGGATGGACAGAGAAAGCAGGACGGGACCCATTCCTACGGGAAGGCAGTAATTACCTTTTCTATATGGAGATTTAAGAAAACATGTCAGTTTCCAATAGCACAGAAGCGAGGCTGCAGAGGAATTGCAAAATCCCTCTCGCCCCCTCCCCTTTTGCATTCCAATGTATCCTGCACTCAGAGACACAAATTTCTTGGCAGCAGTAACCCTTTCACACTAAATGGGATCGCTTCCAACTTCACTGCTGGAGGGTGCGTCCACTAGCTCTATCCCTAACGCACCAATAACCCAGAGTTTAGATAATAGTAAAACACTGTCCCAAGCCCACCATTACCCTCGATGGCTGTATATCTTATTTACGCAAAACTTGCAAAGGACGCAGCTATACACATATGAAGGAAGTTTTTTTTTGCCTGTGTTTTTTTGCCTGTCGCTGTAGCTTGTAAAAAGAAACCTGCGCCCACTCATAACTATCAGAGCTCCAGACGCTTTGACAGACAGAACCAACCCCGCAGTCAGGGAACATTCCAAAGACCCCGCGCACTGACGGGGCCCGGAGGAGGGTATCCCAGCCTTTATTCAACTCTTCCGTCATAGTAAAGATTCACCTCTGCTGCCACTTATTATAAATGGAAGTAAAATTCCCTTTTTAGTGGACAGCGGTGCAACAACCAGTGTTTTGTGTTCTGACTCAAGATAGAAGGTCTCCGCCCCATGATACAGCAATTCTTACAACAGGGTATCTCAGACATATTGTATCACCATACTGTACTCCTGTGAACCCTGTTGCCAAAGCTGATGGTAGTTTGGGATTTGTACAGGATCTCAGAGCGATCAATCAGTTAATTGTCCCAATTGCACCAATTGTTCCAGATGTAAACTCACTCATTTCTGCAATCCCTGCAGATGCTGCGTTCTTTTCTGAAAATTGATTTGAAGAATGCCTTTTTTTGAGCATACCTGTAGATTCACAGACACAATTACTTTTGCCTTTTCTTTTGAGGGTAAACAACTTACCTGGTGCAGATTATTGACGCACCTGTTGTCTCCAGGCCACATTGAGGCCCTGGCAACCTCACCATGGTTCAGTCCTGCTACAGTATGCAGATGATCTGCTGCTCTGTAGTAAAACTGAGGAGGCCTGCCGAGAGGATGGTGTTTCATTACTAAACTGGCTTTGTGAATGTGGACACAAGGTGTCCAAAATAAAAATGCAATGGTGTAAAAAGCATGTTGATTACTTAGGTTTTGTGCTCACTCAGGGAGAGAGAAAAGTCAGTCCACAATGCATACAGTCTGTATTGGGCCTGGTCACCCCAACTACCCAGAAGGAACTACTGTCCTTCCTGGGTATGGTAAATTACTGCAGACAGTGGATATCTGATTGCTCTTATTGTGATAACATTTTGAGACAAGCCACACTGAAGGACAAACCTAAAACTGTACAATGGTCACAAGAAATGTTAACTGCATATGAAAGTTTAAAATGTATGTTGATAAAAAGTCCGGCACTTGGCCTCCCCAGTTATGTGCTACCTTTCCATCTATATGCAAGGGACAATTGTAAAACCATGGCGGGGGTGCTCACACAGTTTCATGGAGGGAAGTTGCGCCCCGTGGCATTTTTTTTTTCCCAAAGTCATGCCAGTGTCTGTGCAAGGTATGCCTGCCTGCCTCAGGGCTTTGGCAGCCTGTGCAATGGTTGCAGAAATGGCCACTACCCTCACTTTAGGCCACATCACAGTACTCCACACCACACATGATGTCCTGGCAATACTTAAAGGCTTACACACAGCACATGTCAGCACAACGCCTTAGTGGATATGAAGTACTCCTTTTGAGTAACCCTACCCTTACCATTAAGTACACTGCTGGTTCTTCTGGCCCTGCACCCATTCTCAATGCCCTTTTAGGCTTGAAAGGTCCCGAGGATGAACCACCCGACCTACATGACTGTGCTGCTTCCATTGAAGCTGAAACTTCTCCCAGACTTGACATGTCTCCCGTTCCCATACCAGGCGCAGACATTGTTTTTGTTGACGGCTCCTGTAGTAGGCCCAATGACAATACATACCAGGCTGGCTATGCCATTGTCACCCTCCCTGATACTGTGTTGGAAACCCTACCAATACCTTATCAGTCCGCGCAAGCTGCAGAACTCATTGCACTCACTAGAGCATGTCCCTCCCTTTACAACGTCCATCTGCTCACTCAACTTCAAGCTGCTGCGACTAATACTGATCTCTCCGACTGGACTTACCCAATTCTGCAGAAAAAATCCTAAATCAGGATTAATCTGCAAAGAGGGGAAACCCTGTATACCCCAGTCCAGTGCCCCTTTGCTCGTTGCCCAGTGCCGTGGTGTTGGTCACCGTGGTGAAGCCACAACACTCCTCCTACTAACCAGTGATTTTTATGTTACTAATGCCAAATCACTTGTGGACCAGTATGTTAGCAGATGCATCACTTGCCTCAGGAACAACCCTAATAAAGCTAAACACCAGCATCTTGAATACCCCACAGAAAACTCTAGGATACTCACCCTTTGAAATACTAATGGGTAGACCCTTTTCCCACACCCTGGGCTAAGAAACCACTAGTAATACAGGAAGGAGATCTAGAACTCATCAGAGAAGAGTATGTCAGGTCCCTGATAACAAAACTGAATGAAATTGAACATGAGGTTGTTTGTAAAAATCTTTTGAATCCACAGGAACCTACACACCCCTTTAAAGTCGGAGACAGAGTCGTGATGAAGGTGCTCCCCAGGAACAAGAGCCCAGGAGACTTCACCTATGGTCCAGAGACAGAGGTCGTAGCAGTTACCCGAACAGCAGTCCTGACAGAGGAAAGTCCTACCTGGATCCATGCATCCCGAGTAAAAAAGGTTCCTAGACCAGACCTAGAGAGGGAAGCAAGTGATTCCAGTGAGGTACGAACCGGGGCAGACAGCCCTGACCTCCCACCTAGCGAAGAAAGAAGAACAGAAGAAGATGAGGAACCTGTCCCCTATCTTTATCCTGGGGACTACCTTGATAGCCCTACTGGCCCTCACTCACCACACAATATGTGAGGTTGATATTACACAGACTAATGGGGTCCCCACCTTGTGGTACAATTCCTCCAATACACACGTAGCCACATATATCCTTGACTATTTTATGTTCCCCAAAATTGCTGAAAATATTATATACAACAAAGAAGGAAATCAGGAATGTCTGAGACAGTATATATTTGTGTTACTGACGAATGGTACTATGACAATAGATATTATGGATCTAATTGTAATTCCTGGGAAGCTGTGGGGTGGAATACAGGAGTAGATTGGAAATATGGCCCATCGTTTGCAAAGAATAGATGGAGCAAATATGGAGTACCCCTACTTTCTAGACTATCCATTCATAAGATGGATGAAGGCCCAAATTCATACAGGTTTAGACTAAACATAGTGAACCCTAGCAGAAGCGACAATGAGACTTATGTACTTGGTATATGGTGGCAAGCAGGATACTATAGTGCAAGACAAAGGTTTTATTTGTGGGACATGTACAAAAAACCCAAAATACCAGCCTAAAATTGCTCCCCAAAACAAACCTTTAAAGCCCCATATTGCCACTTCTAAAGATATGGTGGCTATTACTAACCCTACCTTTGAAGACACCCTAGCTATTGAAACTGGTTTCTCTGACATTAATTTTTGGATGGAATGGATGAAGTATAGTGCTAACAAACACAATAAAAGCAACTGTCATGTCTGTGGCAAATCTAGGCCCCACCTAGGTACAGTGCCCCTTAATATACCCCTAGAACAAGAAAATTGTTTTTTTCAGCCTTTTTAATGACACCAAAACAAATGACAGTCAGTGCGAAATGTGGAAAAGGGAATATCCCATATTGTCAAAAAATCCCAACCCAGGAAGCACCATAACCATATATCCTGGAAACTACACTTGTTATACATCTAACACCACCACAGGGAGACATTTAACAACCTTCCCACCAGGGTATTGTGCAAATAAGCATATTCATACTTGTAACTTTAATTCTTTTAGGCATTATAGTTTATTGTATAATTCCCTGTGGAAAGAAACTTACCTCCAAAGGCATTGATAAGGCCCTGATGTATTATGACATAACCACCAGTCCTGTCACCTCCTCTGATAGTGAGGGACCCGACGATTATGTCCAATATCTCAAGAACTGGAGAAACAAGAAAGGAGCCTCACTCAAGAATCATGTCATATAATAATCATGATTCTAAGAGGGGATTGAAGGGTTACCTCTTCTCTCTTTGTATATATTACTTTTTATATGATCAGTTTTATTATGTTGGTTACAGTGTAAAAGTGAATATTTCTATTTCCCTAGTGAAGGGTTAAAACATGCTTTATGAACTCTTATGTGTTTGCAATGGATGCTGCTGCCCTGTGTTAGATGCCTTTGTCTCTCATACAGATACCAGGCTTGTGTGGGTCTGGCATCCAAGGTCAGCTCTACACTAGATGAAACCTGCTTTTTCTACTTCTGTGTGTTACTAAAGATCCTTTGTTAAGTTTCGTCTGATGCAACATATATAACATCTGCCTGGCAACTGCTATATCCAATTATGTTATGTCAAGTATTAACCACCCCTACGTACCCCACCCAGGAACCTACCCCTAAGCCAATGAGCCCTTTTACACTTGTCAGTTCCACCCATATGCATTGTCTTATATACCAATGTTAAACATTCAATAAAACAGTGTGAACTTTTACTGCTTGTGTTTGTGCATGTAACTGATAGCGTAAGGGTTTACACTCCAGACGTCTGTAAGGCCATCACATCGAGGGTTAAAGAAAATAAGGTCAAATCCTTTCACTGACACTCTAGTGTCCTATTACTGTAATACAGGTGGCGCAGACCCCGCCGTTACCGTAATACAGGTGGCGCAGACCCCGCCGTTACCGTAATACAGGTGGCGCAGACCCCGCCGTTACCGTAATACAGGTGGCGCAGACCCCGCTGTTACCGTAATACAGGTGGCGCAGACCCCGCCGTTACCGTAATACAGGTGGCGCAGACCCCGCCGTTACAGTAATACAGGTGGCGCAGACCCCGCCGTTACCATAATACAGGTGGCATAGATCCCGCCATTACCATAATACAGGTGGCGCAGACCCCGCCGTTACCGTAATACAGGTGGCATAGATCCCGCCATTACCATAATACAGGTGGAGCAGACCCCGCCATTACTGTAATACAGCAGGCACAAGACACTGCGGTTACCAAAATACAAGTGGCGCAGACCGCGCCGTTACCGTAATGCAGGTGGCGCAGACTCCGCCATTACCGTAATACAGGAGGCGCAGACCCCACCGTTACCATAATACAGGTGGCACAGACCCCACCGTTATGGTAATACATTTGGGGCAGACCCCGTGGTTACCAAAATACAAGTGGCGCAGACCCCACCGTTACCGTAATACAGGTGGCACAAGACCAAACTGTTACCGTAATTCTATACACGGGACATTGCAGGTGTTGTGACCTGTGGCATTGTGCTGTACAGGGGGAGCGGCCTGTGTTGTCAATGTATACAGGAGGAGCAGCCTGTGTTGTCATAATATACAGGGGTAGCATCCTGTGCTGTCATAGTATACAGGGGGAGTGGCCTGTGTTGTCATAGTATACAGGGGTAGCTTCCTGTGCTGTCATAATATACAGGAAGAGCAGCCTGTGTTGTCATAATATACAGGGGGAGCATCCTGTGTTGTCATAATATACAGGGGGAGCATCCTGTGCTGTCATAGTATACAGGAGGAGCGGCCTGTGTTGCAATAATATACAGGGGTAGCATCCTGTGTTGTCATAATAGACAGGAGGAGCAGCCTGTGGCATCCTACTCTACAGGGGAAGCAGCCTGTGGTGTCCTGTTGTTGTTTTTGTTGTTATTATTATTATAATAATACAGAAGTATCAGCCTGTGGCGTCTTGTTATTATTATTATACAGGAGGAGCAGCCTGTGGTGTACAGTTATTATTATTATTATTATTATAATAATAATACAGGGGGAGCAGCCAGTGGTGTCTTATTATTATTATTATTATTATTATTATACAGGGGGAGCAGCCTGTGGTGTCCTGTTATTATTATTGTACAGTAAGAGCAGCCTGTGGTATCCTGTTTTTATACAGGATGAGCAGCCTGTGGTGTCCTGTTATTATTATACAGGGGAAGCATTATTATTATTATTACTATTATACAAAAGGGAGCGGCCTGTGGTGTCCTATTGTTGTTATTATTATTATTATAGATTGGGAACAGCCTGTTGTGTCCTATTATTATTATTATTTTTTGCAGAGGGAGCAGCCTATGGTGTCATTTTATGTTTAATATACAGGGAGAGCAATATGGGGTGTCCTGTTGTTATTAGTACAATACAGGGGGAACAGGTTTTTGTGTATGGTTATTATTAGAATGTGCTGTCCTGGTATTATTTATTATTATTATTATTATTATTATACATTGGAAGTGGTGGTGATGTCACAGTGACCACTTATATCTATAGTAATAATACAGGGACATGACTGGGGAGGTAAGGGCGATCTGGGGGTGTCACAGTGACGTCACTTATATTTGTAGTAATAATATAGGGACATGACTGGGGAGGTGAGGTGATCTGGGAGCGTCACAGTGACATCACATATCTATAGTAATACAGGGACATGACTGGGGAGGTAAGAGGGATCTGGGGGTGTCACTGTGATATCACTTATATCAATAGTAATAATACAGGGACATGAGTGGGATGTGAGAGGATCTGGGAGCGTCACTTATATTTGTAGTAATAATACAGGGACATGACTGGGGAGGTGAGGTGATCTGGGAGCGTCACAGTGACATCACATATCTATAGTAATACAGGGACATGACTGGGGAGGTAAGAGGGATCTGGGGGTGTCACTGTGATATCACTTATATCAATAGTAATAATACAGGGGCATGACTGGGGAGGTGAGGAGGATCTGGGAGTGTCACAGTGACGTCACTTATATTTGTAGTAATAATACAGGGACATGACTGGGGAGGTGAGGGGGATCTGGGAGAATCACAGTAACATCACTTATATCAATAGTAATAATACAGGGGCATGAGTGGGAGGTGAGAGGATCTGGGAGCGTCACAGTGACATCACTTATTTATTTTTCATCCACTAGGGGGCACTGTACTCTTGGGATATGAACGGTGCGATAGCAGGGATAGGCACATTTAAATATTTAAATGTGTAACCCTTTTTCCCCCCTCCATACTCCCAAGATGCCTCAGTGATCTTTGTGCCTTCACTAGGGAAGGTCACATTTTGGAGTCATTCCAGGGTTTACTTTCAATTTTCTAAATATTTTTTCTTGTATCAATCACACTCCCTTCCCAGCTTATTAGAAAGCGTGGGTCCGTGAGTGTGTGCTGCTGTTGTGCAGCGAAGGCTTATTGGTGCTTAGACAGGGAAGCCCCCCATAGACCTTCATCAGTGTTGTCTGTCTATCTGCATGACAAAATCAGAAACAGCAGCTTGTCTGTGATAACTGTGAGAACAGCTTATGCTGCTGCCGCTCCGTTGGGCCTGTTTGTTGCTTCGATAGTGGGGCAGTCAGCTGCTGCTGCCGCCCCTCCATGTGCGGGGAAAGTGTTTTGCATGAGCTGCTTACTAAGGTATAGCTTTACTGGCTCAAACTCCCCCGCTTCCCAGCTCCCACCAGCGGTCAGACACATACTGCCACTGGCCGCCTGCGTCGCTCCACACCTGCCCACTCCCCGGCTCCTGGCAGCGCAGCTCCAAACCGCTGCCGCTGGCCTCTACAATCTACCCCTCTAGACAACTGGGAAGCGGCTTCCAGCAGTGGTCAAATAATGCTGCCGCTGGACACCTGTCAGGCTACACCTCGCAGCTCCAGAGAAGTGGCTCCCGGCAGTGCGGCTTGCAGCAACGGACAGATCACACTGCCGCCACTGGACGCCCGTCACATCACATCACACATCTACCCGCTCTCCAGCTGCCACAAGTGCACAGACCACAGTGGATAGCTGCTGGGGGAGGTCATGGCGGTCCATAGTTCAGCGGTTCCCCCTAAATATAAGGGATGGTGGCCAGTGCTATAAGGGACATAACAGGCTATTAAGCCTAGGTTATTAGTGCTTTTGGGGGTACATAGGTTTTACATCTAGGGTATAGTCAGATGTCTATAGGTTTATTAAAACATGCTGGGACGCTTTTTTCACACAAAGGTTACACACCTGCTTCCTGCTTCTTCCTACAGCAATATGTCAGTCCTACAACACACGGCCACTGGAGGGGGCAGGGGTGTTTAGTAGGTGGCACAGTGACCATCATAGATTTCCTCTATGACACAGTGCGGTGCACGTGGTATTATAGACACTACAGTTATTATCACTGAGTTGTGCGGACGTTGTCTCACTGTATTATTGTCTGTCTGCATGACAATATGAGAAACAGCAGCATGTCTGTGATAACTGTGAGAATGCCTGATTTGCAGTCAGAGTTGTCCGCTGCATGAAAAGACCATGAGGCGGCTAAGTCTGATTCACGGATAATACCGCGTGAGCAGCCAATGTGGGCTCAGGATGTTTCTAGAACTTTGCTGGGTTACAAAGTCCATGTATTGTTCAATTTCTAAGAATGGTCATCGTTTGTCTCATAATCACATTCTGACGATTCAATGCCACATCTGATATCTCAGCATTGGGTCAGGAGTCAGATAGTGAGGTCACTAATAGCCCGAGCTATGATGATCTCATTAGAGCGGTATGCCAGCTGCTAGGTTGCACTGAAACATATGAGGTTTTATTGCTAGCAGACTATGGGCGACTGTGTGTTTTTCTTATTCATATCTCTTAATAGGCATTTAATAGAAGCATGGCTAAATCCAGTTAAACACTTTTCTGGGACAACACGATTTCTGTCTAAATATCTTTTCCCACCGGCTATGACAACTAAATCACCATCGGTGGAGTCTTCAGTTTCTAAACTTTCACTAAAATTGACTATTCCAGTCCCAGGTGCAGCTACGCTTAAAGACCCCTCGGAGAGTAAGCTGGAGGCCATTCTAAAGTCCATGTATACAGCAACAGGGGTGATGCTTACACCTGTTTGAGTTGGAGTTTGGGTTAACAAGGCTGTAGTTGCATGGGCGAAACAGCTCAGGTTAGGCCTACAACGGGGTTTTCCCTCAGACCAGCTTATATTTCTTACCGATCACATTTGTGAATTGGTTGAGTATTTAGGTACGGCTTCGTTGGATAAGTTTGTTCTCGGCTTGCAGCCCAACAGCTGCTGTGGTTGCGTTCTTGACAGGCCGCCGTGAAGAGGGACGTGGTTTTCAGCAAACCACTAACCATCGTCAGGACTCAAGCCAGTGGCATGACGGGCTTCCAGCCCATCTCGGCTCTTCAGTTGTGGGAGCACACCTTCAGAAGTTTCCCTTCGCGTAGTTTCAGACATCACAGATGGGGGGATCCGCAGTTTTGTTTTAAGAGGTTTCAATGAGTTTGACTGTCTACCACCAATGCGGTTTTTCAAGACAGGTCTGCCTGTGTCAGCAGACAAGTGAGCAGGTCTGCAGACCGCTGTTCAGTCTCTCGTACATTCAGCAGTTTTGGTTCAGGTTCCAGTACACCAACAAGGTCAAGGGTTTTATTCCAATCTTTTTGTAGTACCAAAGCCGGATGGCTCAGTCACACAGATATGGAACCGAAAGGGGTTCAATCGGTACGTCACTTACTACACATTCAAGATGGAATCCCTACGGTCAGTGATTGCAGGTTTAGAACCGCAGCAATTCATGATTTTGCGGGATCTCAAGGATACGTACTTACACATTCCAATTTGGCCACCACATCCGCATCTGGCGTACTTAAGTTTGCAGTACGACAAGCGCCTCGGGTATTCACAAAGGTGATGTCTGTGATGATAGTTCATCTCAGATCCCTGGGAGTGATAATCGTTCCATACTTAAATGACCTTCTCATCAAGGCTTCATCTCAACAAATTCTTTGATATGCCTTACTGTTGTACAGTGTACTAGTTCAGTACAGATGGATTGTCAAAGAATTCAGTTTTAGGAATGATTCTGATTACGGTGGATCAATGCATTTACCTGTCACAACAGAAAGTACATGCTATTCATCATCTAGTACTGCTAGTGCTCAAACCACGGACAGTCTCGGTGCATTTGTGCATTCTTCTGTTAAGACAGATGGGGGCATCTTTCATCACACTCCAGTTCGGAAGATTTCACTCGGGTCCTTTTCAACTGGATCTTCTCGCATAGTGATTCGGCTCTCATCTACAAATTCATCAGATGGTTAGCTTGTCTCCAGGACAATATCATGTGGTGATGTCCGGCCCAATTGAGGATTCGAGCAACCTCTCGCATGGCCATGCGACTTTGAGTCCATCCCCTTTTTGTTGATGTATGCGACTTCTGCTGCGTTGTCCAGCTGAACCTGAACAGTGTGAAACAGATATCAGTCAGTGCAGTGCGGTGCTGTGATATGCGGCAGCACGCAATACAGACAGCACTAGCTTTCTGACATATGTCCGCGGAGTCTGGTAACAGAGACTAGGATCATGCCTGCTGTGTATTAAATTACACTAAATGCCAGTACTGTCAGTACAGAGGAGCATATAATTGTCCTATGCTATCACTACACTTATGTAATAGCTCTGGAATTGCCCTATAATCTATATAGACATGAGGGATGTGGAACGTAATATTGGTATGAGCATAATACAGATATAATTTGATATCCGCTGAGTACGGACGCATTACCTCTTTTGAGGGGCATATAATACATAAACACATAATAAATAGATCTGATCCCTTTCTGAATGGTTTATGTATGATCAATGTGCAATTTTGCTATTAAAAAGGTTGCATACTACAATTAATAACGTTACACGCATGTATATATACATATGAAGGACTGTATATAGGAAAGACTTCCACTGTGTTTTTCTGCCTATGATAATAAACTTTCACAACTGTATCCCATCTGGAAGGAGTTACTGCAGACCTCCAATGATATGGTGGTACAGTTATAACACAGCAAGATACTCTGTTTTCATAAAGTAACAATTGTATCGGTTACAACATTCTGCTGTGTATCAAATGATATTAAATGTATCACCTAGAAGTAACTGTAACTTTTGGCAGGATAGAAACACAGAGGTAATGTCTATATTGGGAATTTTTGTCCCCACTAAACAATATAAGGCTCAAATATAATCAGGAGCAAGTATTGTTAATATTAACAGAATAAGGTTGTTACAGGTTCATGAAGAATTATATTATTAATTAGGGATTGCTATACCAATCATAAAGAATATACATATATATATCCCAATTTTATTCCTTTTAGGAATACAGCAGTGGAATACGATCTGTACATAAAATATAAATAAATGATAGGTGGCACACAGCTTTGTTTTTAATTTTCTTTATTATTTGGCACCAGGACAAAATAAATTGTTTCTTTTTTTTCTTTTTTTTGTCCATTTTTCTGATTCACGTCTAATTATCTTCTATTGTTTTTATATTTCACTGTTTACGGCCTATTTAAGGGTCTTAATACTTCATATGGGATACTAATAAAGTTGATACATTCCATATGGGTATTGGTATGTACTATGAATTAAGTGTCAATACATATATATAAAAAAAGTATAACGACACAGATTTAATATCAGGAATTCTTGTTGGTCCTGGGAGAGAGTGCACCCAGAGAAACTGATCCCTTTCTTCACCCTTCTTGTACGTGTTTTAGGATCAGTGGGTAGCACCAGTCTATAATTTTATATCTGTATTGTATACAGTTATTGAGAGACTACATCCCTACAATTATTACTGAAACACGAGCAAGTGAACTGCCTGACGCAGAGTGTTGTAAATTGCCCTGAGTTCCAGGACACTGATTGACAGTAATCCTGTGATAATGAGCTGCTGAAACTGGCTTCCTAGCACGTAACATGGTTGGTTTAACCAACTGTGGAATGCCCTCTCGTCTTGAAAGTCGTCTCAACAGCCACCCCGTAAACCGCAGTCGCGCTAAATCAGGGTAAAGGAACGACGCCTGCTGTAGTATAACTTGGAAAACAGTATTTCGGCAAGGCGTGTTGCACAATTGGGTGCCTTGTCATGCAAGCCACCATATCTGGTATTTCATACTGACAGAGCGGAACTTTGGACAAATCCCGCTTTTCTACCACAGGTAGTATCTTCTTTCACATCAATCAACCAATCGTAGTTCCTGTCTTTCAGAAGATTCAGGTACTCCAGCTACTTTGGATGTGGTACGAGCACTCCGCGTTTATGTAGCCTGAACATCAACAGTACGTATAACGGATACTTTGTTCTTTGTGTGATGCAGTCAATATAGGTTGGCCAGCTTCCAAACAGATCTTGGCCAGATAGATTAACCTGACCATTCGTCAGGTACACCTTCATGCTAGTCAATGGGAACGTCATGGGCAGTAGGCCTTAGAGCTTCTACGACGCAACCTTGCCATGCAGCTACATGGCCATCAGTGCACACGTTTGTGCGCTTTTACAAGTTTGATAATTCTGTGGCATCAGCTTCTAGCTTTGGCCGTCTAGTGTTACTGGTGCCAAACAGCTCTTCCGCCCAAGGGGGAAACTTTGGTACGTCCCAAGAGTGCTCCAGTGACCCCTAGTGGATTAGAAAGAAAACAGGATTTTGATACCAGATAAATACTTTTCGTTGCACCCACAGGGGCACTAGACACCCACCCAGAGCAGTTTCTCCTGGCTGGTGGTAAGTTCAATAGTTCTTATGGTAACACATTTTCACCGACTTGTTCTAATGTTAAGGTGATTGTTATCTATTGTCGTGTCAACTTTCTAATTGTCCATTATGTTATGTGTCAACTTTATAGTTGTCTGTTATGTTATAATGTTATATGTAATTCTCCATTGTTCATCCTCTTTTTCGCTCCTATTTGGCTCAGCAAAAAAACACTAAGACATCTTGGGAGTATGAGGAGGAAGGATGGTTACACATTAACATTTTTAAATGCGCCTATCCCTGCTATCGCACCGTCCATATCCCAAGAGTACTCCAGTGCCCCCTGTGGATTCAAAGAAAAGGATTTATCTGGTAAGTACCAAAATCCTATTATCGATAGTAATAATACAGGGACATGACTGTGGAGGTGAGGGGATCTGGGCGTATTTACAGTGATATTTATGTCTCCCCCATTTCACAGAGGTGTGAACAAGACATCTGGTGAGCATGAGACACCCATCAGCCATGCTCATGTGTCAGGAGGACTGAGCAGGTCCCAGAGCCCCATCACGGTGCCTCCACCTCACTCACTGATACATGAGAGACACAGTGACCAGAAGATCCAGGAACTCACCAACAAGATCATTCCACTGCTGACTGGAGAGGTGACTGCTGGGAATGGGACATTATACAGTAACACCAGGAGATGTGTCTGGTTGATGACTGGAGAGGTGACTGCTGGGAATGGGGCATTATACAGTAACACCAAGGGATGTGTCTGGGTGATGACTGGAGAGGTGACTGCCGGGAATGAGGCCTTATACAGTAACACTGTGGGACGTGTGTGGGTGATGACTGGAGAGGTGACTGCCAGGGAATGTTTCTGGGTGAAAACTGGAGAGGTGACTGCTGGGAATGGAACATTGTACAGTAACACCAGGGGATGTGTCTGGGTGATGACTGGAGAGGTGACTGCTGGATATGGGACATTATACAGTAACACCAGGGTACATGTCTGGGTGATGACTGGAGAGGTGACTGCTGGGAATGGGGTATTATACAGTAACACCAGGGGATGTGTCTGGGTGATGACTGGAGAGGTGACTGCTGGGAAGGGGGCATTATACAGTAACACCAGGGGATATGTCTGGGTGATGAGTGGAGAGGTGAATGCTGGGAATGGGGCATTATACAGTAACACCAGGGGACGTGTCTGGGTGATGACTGGAGAGGTGACTGCTGGGAATGGGACATTATACAGTAACACCAGGGGATGTGTCTGGGTTATGACTTGAGAGGTGACTGCTGGGAATGGGACATTATACAGTAACACCAGGGGACGTGTCTGGTTGCTGACTGAAGAGGTGACTGCTGGGAAGGGAACATTGTACAGTAACACCAGGGGATGTGTCTGGGTGATGACTGGAGAGGTGACTGCTGGGAATGGGACATTATACAGTAACACCGTGTTAGGATTCTGTTCAGTATGTATCTGGTGTCAGCTGATCCATATGTGTTCTGTTCCTTGGCTCTGTGTACATGCAGCTCAGCAGGTGCACAGGGTTTGTAATTACTAGTGAACACTCCCAGCCTGGCCTTGTTCATTGGTTAGTGTGGCTGTTAAAGGCCAGCTAGCTGAGTTCTCAGACGCCGGTGATATTATACTACTTTCCTGCCTGAACTACCTGCATTGCCTGGTGTCTTCGTCCTAGCTCCTGTTCATGCCTAGAAGCCTGGTTTTCCAGTTCATGTAATCCTGCCACAACCATTCTTGCCAGCTCATGTTCATGCCAGAACTATTTAGTTAAGTATCATGGACTTTCACTGTGATCTGTGGATTCTCTAGTATTCACTATTCGTGTTACATGTTACTATGGACTTCCTCTATGCCTGCATGCTGTTATGCTTTGTTATACAAATCCTGCAATCAGTTCCGTGGATTATATTACTCTGATTCTTTATTCAACTGTCCCATTACTTTGCTACAATTCTCAGTCTGCAAACCCATTTACTCTTAGCTCACATTGTACCCTGGATTGTTACTGTGATTCCTCTGCCATACCTCATTATATCACCGGCCATAAAACACACTACTGGAGTAGTATGCTCAGAATGGACCCAGTCGTTTCAAGTCCAGTCCAGATCTCAGCCGGTCAGACTCATGTTGCAGATCCAGTTCCGGGTCTTCTGAGCAAGCTGCAGAACTTTGAGAGTACACAGACACTGCTGTTACAAGCCTTTTTAGGAATATCTTCTCGTGTGGATCTGCTGCAGCAGCAGAGTATTCCAACCTCTCAAAGTGTCCTGGAGGCAGTTAATCCTTGCCATAATCAGCCTGGTGAGGACAATATTGTTGGTACATTTTATTGCAACTGTTCCAGGTCCTCTCTGTCCCATGGTGGAGTGAATCCTGAGCGACTGAGTAATTTGTTCGTGAAAATTGAGCAGTTACAAACATTTTTTACTGGTATAACTCAATTGATACCAGAAATTTTTGGGAGTTTTCTGGACCTTTTCAAAGCTTACTCTCAGGTTTCTGAGACTAATGTTCCTACAGACTCTTGCTTCCCCACTACTGAAATTCCCTCGTCAGGTTGGGGTGAAGGGAGATTTCGGAGTTACCTGCGACCCAGGCTTTCTGAAGCTGAACGCCAGCGGCGTATTGAGAATGGCCTCTGTCTCTATTGTGGGAGTGCTGAACACCTGATTAAAGACTGTTCATTATGCAGGTTCAGAAATAGTGATAAACTTCAGCCTTCCAGGGTTCAAGCTGATAAATCACTCAATGTCCTTCCAGACCCTATTTCTCCCAAAAAGCTTGCCAATAAACTTATTTACAATTGGAGTCCTGTGACGAGGGGCTCAGAACTTAAATTTGGGAACCAGCAGGAGACTATTAAGTCTCTTATCAGCAGCGAGGTGTTCACCGCCTGTGCCCCAGGAGGGGTCTCGAGTGGCTGTGCCCCAGGAGGGGTCTCGAGTGGCTGTGCCCCAGGAGGGGTCTCGAGTGTCTGTGCCCCAGGAGGGGTCTCGAGTGGCTGTGCCCCAGGAGGGGTCTCGAGTGCCAAAGCCCCAGGAGGGGTCTCGAGTGCCAAAGCCCCAGGAGGGGTCTCGAGTGCCAAAGCCCCAGGAGGGGTCTCGAGTGCCAAAGCCCCAGGAGGGGTCTCGAGTGCCAAAGCCCCAGGAGGGGTTCCCACTGCCCTTGCCTCACGGCATGAGGACCCGTCTGCCCTTGCCTCACGGCATGAGGACCCGTCTGCCCTTGCCTCACGGCATGAGGACCCGTCTGCCCTTGCCTCACGGCATGAGGACCCGTCTGCCCTTGCCTCACGGCATGAGGACCCGTCGGCCCTTGCCTCACGGCATGAGGACCCGCCTGCCCTTGCCTCACGGCATGAGGACCCGCCTGCCCTTGCCTCACGGCATGAGGACCCGTCTGCCCTTGCCTCACGGCATGAGGACCCGTCTGCCCTTGCCTCACAGCATGAGGACGCTGTTTTCCCTTCCATCGGGCATGCGAGGACTGCCGTGTCAACGGTCAGTCCAAATGTTGTCTTGTCTTTCAGGGTCACTCAGTCATCCAAGTCTGCCTTTCCAGAGGTCCGTGAAGTGCCTGCCTTTCCAGAGGTCCGTGAGGTGCCTGCCTTTCCAGAGGTCCGAGAGGTGTCCGCCTTGCCAGAGGTCCGGGAAGTGCCTGCCTTTCCAGAGGTCCGTGAGGTGCCTGCCTTTCCAGAGGTCCGAGAGGTGTCCGCCTTGCCAGAGGTCCGAGAGGTGTCCGCCTTGCCAGAGGTCCGAGAGGTGCCCGCCTTGCCAGAGGTCCGAGAGGTGCCCGCCTTGCCAGAGGTCCGAGAGGTGCCCGCCTTGCCAGAGGTCCGAGAGGTGCCCGCCTTGCCAGAGGTCATGCCAAGGCCTGTTCAGCCCCAGGAGGGGGTTCTGCCTGTCCAGCCCCAGGAGGGGGTTCTGCCTGTCCAGCCCCAGGAGGGGGTTCTGCCTGTCCAGCCCCAGGAGGGGGCTCTGCCTGTCCAGATTCCAGAAAGGGTAGTTGATGGCCTCTCACCAAAAGGGTCATCAAACCCTGAAGTCCCAGGATGGGTTCCAGTTTTTGTGTCCAGTCCTGCAGCCCTAGAAAGGGCATCTGATTCAAGTTCTAGTGTTAAACATTGTGCCTCAGAGTTGATTTCCAGTGTGAACACAGCTTTCTCAGACTGTATCCAAAATGCCTCCAAACACAATCATGTCGGATCTGTTAGTTTTTGTTCCAAGAAAGATCTCCATTGTAATACTCCAGGGAATATTGTCTTTGAAGGAGATCTTGCCCAATTCCGTGCCCTGGCTCGCCAGTATCTCATATACATCGAATCAGACTCGTCAATCAGCATCACTCCTCCCAATGCAGTTAATTATTTCCTCAGATCCTTCAGAGGGGAAGCTTTGGACTGGGCCAAACCCTTCATCAAGTCCAAGGATCCATTGCTCTCTGATCTTCCTGCCTTCATTAAAGCGGTACAACAAAGATTCACCCCAAAATCAGACTGTTCAAAGTTGTCCATAGATTCAAATTCTGCTGTATCTATTTCCAGTCAAAGTCTACCTGTTCCGGTCCGTAAAGTTAATTTAACTGCTTCTGCTAATGAGTCTCCATGTCTTCCTGATCCTAAAGAGAAATTTCCTGCCCTACCAGTTCCTGGGAAGAACTTTAAGTTTCGTAAGTCTCAAGTAGGGGCTTCATGTCCTGTTGGTCCTGAGAAAGCTCTTCCTTCTGTCAAGTCTGAAAAGAAAGTCCAGTCTGTGGGTCCTGTTAAAAACTCTCATTCTTTTGATCCTGACCAAGATCCAGACTATATTATCTTTAATGGGAGGTTGGAGCAATTTCGAGATCTGTTACTTCAAGTTCGGGAATTGGATCCATGCCTTTCCTCTGATGCTGAGATAATTCTATTCTTGGGCATGGCCTTCAAGGGGGAGGCTCTGAAATGGCTTAAACCACTCATCTCTTCAAACGATCCTGTTCTTCAAGACTTGAAAGCCTTCAGTAATGCTGTTACTAAAAGATTTAGTGATCCTGAAAAAGATTTTTTTGAATGTTCTGGGAGTCCTGCCTTGTCCACGAAAGAACCTTCTATTACTGAAGTCGGATCACCTTTGAGGAATCAGCACACGAATGACTCTTCATCTCACAAAGACTGCAGGCTTCCAAAATCTTCTCCAAAACAACAAACCAAGTACATAATTTCTGGCTGTATGTCATTTTCCTCCCCACACAATTGGTCTTCTGAAAATTCCTGTAATTTGAACTCATCTGCTCAGTCTGTCAAGTCTTTATCTTCTGCTAAGAAAGCTGTGGTTTTGCCTTGTGACGTTGACTCCAATTCAGATTATGACTCTGTAGCTGAAGAAGCTTTGTTACTGGAGTCACCTGTAAGCTATGGCAATGTCTTTATGCTTCCAGTGGTAAAACCAAAACGGTCCCGTAAGAAGAAGCATCATCGGAGATCTTGAACTTATGATTTATCTCTAAGACTTTTTGTTTCCCTTAGTCCTGTTTGGGTGTCCGGAGTCCATCCTGAAGGGGGGGGTAATGTTAGGATTCTGTTCAGTATGTATCTGGTGTCAGCTGATCCATATGTGTTCTGTTCCTTGGCTCTGTGTACATGCAGCTCAGCAGGTGCACAGGGTTTGTAATTACTAGTGAACACTCCCAGCCTGGCCTTGTTCATTGGTTAGTGTGGCTGTTAAAGGCCAGCTAGCTGAGTTCTCAGACGCCGGTGATATTATATTACTTTCCTGCCTGAATGACCGGCTTGCCTGGTGTCTTCGTCCTAGCTCCTGTTCATGCCTAGAAGCCTGGTTTTCCAGTTCATGTAATCCTGCCACAATCATTCCTGCCAGCTCATGTTCATGCCAGAACTATTTAGTTAAGTATTATGGACTTGTTACTGTGATCTCTGGATCCTCTAGTATTCACTATTCGTGTTACATGTTACTATGGACTTCCTCTATGCCTGCATGCTGTTATGCTTTGTTATACAAATCCTGCAATCAGTTCCGTGGATTATATTACTCTGATTCTTTATTCAACTGTCTCATTACTCTGCTACAATTCTCAGTCTGCAAACCCATTTACTCTTAGCTCACATTGTACCCTGGATTGTTACTGTGATTCCTCTGCCATACCTCATTATACCACTGCTATAATAAATACTTAGTATTCCTGCACTTCTGTGGACATTCATTTCCGGCAACAGTGATTGTTATACATTCTAGTCCTGTAATCAAGTCCTGGCTCTTACCTGTTATATTTCTCACCTGCTGTCCATAATCAGTGTAAGTGTGCTGCACATTTCATTATTAAAGGGAGAGTCCATAGTCTGCTAACCTTTAATTCTGCTACAACGTGCTCAAGTTATTTCTGTATTCCCCAGTCAAGTCTGGTTAACCATTTCTATGTCACACTGCATCTGCCTGCATCTCCAGTAGTAATTCTCTCCTTGTAATTCACCTGCCAAACATTAGAGGCAGGTGAATCGTAACACACCGGGGGATGTGTCTGGGTGATGACTGGAGAGGTGACTGCTGGGTGTCAGGAATCCACATTCTCCATTGCATCACTTCCAGTGAACAGGCGTCTCCTGGCTTCAGTCCTCTGTTTTCAGAGTATTCCCTGTGAATTGGACCTGTGGAACTACAGGTCCCAGCAGTTCCAGTCTTCAGTCTCCTGCAGCCCACAGCTCACTGTGTTCCACCTAACCAGCTCTATCGTTTGGTAATCACTGGTTTCAGCCAGCAGCCTGGAGTACACAGTGATTCTAGGTAACCAGCATTAACTCCCGGTGCACTACTGATCCCAGCCAGCAACCAGCAGTGCATTGCATTAACTGTCTACAGAATCATTCTCCCGGTTAATCACCATCTCCAGTTAATTCTCAGCTGATCTGAGCACCCAATCCTGGAGGGTGTGTTCTCAGAGATTCATCCTATCCTCACGGAGCAAGGTGTATAAACTCCAGTTCCTAGCTCATTCACATTGCCTTGGACAACACGTCACATCCCGTGAACAGGTGGCTCCTGGTTGCAATCCTCTGTCTTCAGAGATTTCCTTGAGTGTTAGACCTGTGGAACAACAGGTCCCAGCCGTTCCAGCAGTTCCGGTGTTCCTCTGGAACTACAAGTTCCAGCAATCACTCCAGCTCTCCTGCTACATTCGGTGTGTCAAGTCTCCAGTGGTTCCCTGTGTTCCAGTCTCCAGATCCCCTGTGTTCCTGGATATTCTCCTGTACCTGTTACTTCCGTGGAACTACAAGTTCCAGCAATCACTCCAGCTCTCCTGCTACATTCGGTGTGTCAAGTCTCCAGTGGTTCCCTGTGTTCCAGTCTCCAGATCCCCTCTGTTCCTGGATATTCTCCTGTACCTGTTACTTCTGTGGAACTTCAAGGCTCAGCAATACCTGCAGACAGGCTTCACACTCACCACCACCTTGTGTGCTTCAGCCTGCAGTTGAGACTGACTCCAGGTGTGTCTCATTCCAACACCTGTGATACAGCTTGCTGCTGCCAGTGCTTCAATACCTGCACTGTGAAGTCAGACTCCTGCCTCTGCTACCAGGTTTGCCATTTCACATCCTACTGCCTAAGTTCCTGTTTTAAATACCTGCACTGGTTTCCAAACCAGAACCATTTTTCACAAGCACCTGTTCTTCTGTTATCATCACTACCGGTTACCATTTCTTCAGTTATCATTCATCCATTTACCATACTTCAGTTACCATAGACTTTCAGCTCCCACGCTGTACTATTGACATTGCACTTTCTCCCTGTTATTATTTACTGCCGTTTTGTGATCTTGCTGTTTATATCATCTGCCAATAAATATCATTGCACATGCGCAGAAACCCAGTACTGCCTCCTCACTTAATTCCACCTACCTCCACTGACCCACTAGCGCCCCCTCCGGGGACACAAACCAGACCGAACCTGACAGTTTGTCCAAGGCCCATGGACTCGGATGGTGGTCAGAATGTGGGGTCAGGGGCCTTACAAAATCTGGTCTCCCGTTTGGATGGTCAAGAGGCTGCGCAGCAGCAGATGTTCCAGTTCCTACAGGGAATGTCTATCCGTTTGGATACCTTGCAGCAATCCCTTCAAAGTTCTGTTGTTTCTCCAGTTCCTGCTCCAGTCATTTCAACTTTCCCTGCACAATCCGTTCCTGTGGATGGCTGTTGCTCAAGTCAGTCCTATGGCAGTCCCTTCGCAGCAAATTCTCCTGAGAGAGCGACTTCCTCCTTTGAAAGCTTCAAGACTCCTTTGTTGTCTGCTGTGAACTCTGAACCACTAAGCACTCTTTATCATCTATTGGAACAACTTCAAAGTCTCCTAACAAAAATCATTCCGATAATGCCAGAAATCCTGAGTGGTGCTTTAAACGCAGTGAAGAGTACTGCTCAAAGTATTGAAACTAGTGCGACCTCCGTGTCAACTTTTTTTCAAACTAAAGTCTCTCCTCTTGTGCAAAGAGAGGGCAGATTCCAGAGCTACCCGCGCTCCAAACTCACGGAAGCTGAACGCCGGCATCGCAAGCAGCTTCACCTCTGCTTTTACTGTGGAAGTTCTAGTCATCTTATTAAGGACTGTTCCTTCCGCAACTCAAAAGTTGGTGACAGGTCCCAACATCAAAGTGTTTTCACCTGCAAACCTTCCAACGTATCCTCTGCAGTTTCAAGTTCCTTTACCCGGGACAGGAGTGTCCAAAAAGTATACGATTGGGGTCCTGTGACAAATAGACCCAATCCCAAGTTCAGAAATCAACAGAGACTATCTATGTTACCCATAACTAAAGTAGTTTCTGTGTCTACAGCCCGAGAAGGGGCGTCCGTGCCTACAGCCCGAGAAGGGGCGTCCGTGCCTACAGCCCGAGAAGGGGCGTCCGTGCCTACAGCCCGAGAAGGGGCGTCCGTGCCTACAGCCCGGGAAGGGGTGTCCGTGTCTACAGCCCGAGAAGGGGCGTCCGTGTCTACAGCCCGAGAAGGGGCGTCCGTGTCTACAGCCCGAGAAGGGGCATCCGTGTCTACAGCCCGAGAAGGGGCATCCGTGTCTACAGCCCGAGAAGGGGCATCCGTGTCTACAGCCCGAGAAGGGGCATCCGTGTCTACAGCCCGAGAAGGGGCATCCGTGCCTTCAGCCCGAGAAGGGGCATCCGTGCCTTCAGCCCGAGAAGGGGCGTCTGTCTCTACAGCCCCAGGTGGGGCATCTGATGTTGTGACCCCAGTAGGGGTATCTGATGTTCAGGTTCCAGAAGTGGCATCCGGGCATGCAACTCAAAGAAGTGTGTCTGATCTATTAACCCCAGGAGGGGTCTTTGGAGTTTCATCCTCAAGTGAGGAATCCAGGGCCAAGATCCCAGGAGGAATTCTTAAAGCCACAGATACAGATATGAACTTTTGTTTGCCAACTTCAGAGAGTGCTACCAGCTCAGTACCACTCCAAGAGGGATCATTAGAACATCCGGATTCTGTCTATACAGAATCAAGTGTCAATGGACCTAGCCCGGTTCCAGCCGTCGGTCCAAAGTCTCCACTGGTTCCAGCCAGCCTGAGTGGCTCCAATGATGGGCTACCTCCTTCGGTTCCAGCCGATTCCAGCATCCTCGGATCAAATCCGGTCCTATCCGTCACTCCGAGGACTCCTTCGGTTCCAGCCGATTCCAGTCTCTTCATATCAAATCCGGTTCCAGCCGGTTCATGCTTATCTGGACCCAATCCGGTCCCATCCGTCTGTCCAGATCAGCCTCCTCTGGTTCCAGCCAGCCCGAGTAGCTCTGTTTCCAATACTGAGCTACCTCCTTCGGTTCCAGCCGATTCCAGTATCCTCGGATCAAATCCGGTCCTATCCGTCACTCCGAGGACTCCTTCGGTTCCAGCCGATTCCAGTCTCTTTGTATCAAATCCGGTTCTATCCGTCAGTCCGAAGACTCCTGCGGTTCCAGCCGGTTCAAGCTTATCTGGACCCAATCCGGTCCCATCCGTCTGTCCAGATCAGCCTCTTACAGTTCAAGTCAACTCAAGTAGTCCTGGACAAATTCCTGTTCCATCCGTTTGTCCAAAGTTGTCGTCAGTTCCTGCCGATTCCAGTTCCTCTGAACCCGGTGTGGTTCTCTCCAGTGTTTCAAGTAAGCAACTCCTGTCGCTATGTCCAGAGTCTACAGTTCTTGCAGATATTGCAGTTGCCTCAACCCAGATGGAGGCTCTACGCATCTCACCCCAAGATGAAGCTTCTGGCATTCTGTTAACCTCAGCAGAGAATTCCCGTCAGTCAATCCAGGAGATGACGTCCTCTCTCCACCCTCGAGCATTTCAAGTTGATTCTACTCCTGCTTCTGAATGCTTATTCCAGTCCTCAACTCTCAAGTGTCCTACATTGTCTTCCGAGACTTCATCTGACATTCAGCCTTCCAAGTGTCCACCAGATACAAAAGCTCCAGTCTACTTTGATGGTGACTATGCTCAGTTTCGTGCAGTGGCGAGCCAATACCTCGCTTTTACTGAGTCTGAACCTTCAGTGACTATTTCTCCAGCCAATGCTATCAGATACTTCCTCCTGTTCTTCAAAGGTAGAGCACTGGACTGGGCGAATCCTCTCATTGAATCTAAAGATCCGCTACTGAGTGATCTTCCCGCTTTCTGCGAAGCCGTAAAACAGGAGTTTGCTCCAAAGTTTATGCATTCAGATTCATCTGGGCATTCTGGCCAATTTGTCAACAATTTATCTACTGCTAAATCCTCTCCATCATCTCTGTCTGTGCAAGATCAGGATACATTAGACCAAGCTATTAAAGATTTCCAAGCTGTAAAGTCAAGACAAGGTTCTCAGTTTTTCGACTCAATTCCTTCCAAACATGAACAGGTTCTGTTGAATCAATGTATCAGAGATTTCAAGAATCACAGGATTTGGAGAGCTCCAGAACCAGTTCAAAGTCTACCATCTGTTGACGTAAGTGTTGGCTATGCTGCCGTAAACCCTAGTCCTGGTGTCTCATATAGCTTCAAATTCACTTGTCCACAGATTGTCTCAGATTCTGTTGTTCCTAAACAAAAGGCTCCCATGACCACACTAGACCTGGACTCTGACTCTGAAAGTGAGTTTGTTGATGACGACTCAAGTTACATTATGGGGGGTTCTATCCTTCCGAGTTATGCCTTCTCCCAGGAAGTAAAATCTGTCTCAAATGACCATGAATGGTCTACTTGTTCTGAAGATGAAAGTTGGGAAGACTTTTGAGGACCTCTGCTTTGGTGTATTCCTAAGCTCTTTTTCAAGGATCCTCCAAGTTCCAGCGTGGGTGTTCGGTGCCCACCCATAAAAGGGGGGGTACTGTCAGGAATCCACATTCTCCATTGCATCACTTCCAGTGAACAGGCGTCTCCTGGCTTCAGTCCTCTGTTTTCAGAGTATTCCCTGTGAATTGGACCTGTGGAACTACAGGTCCCAGCAGTTCCAGTCTTCAGTCTCCTGCAGCCCACAGCTCACTGTGTTCCACCTAACCAGCTCTATCGTTTGGTAATCACTGGTTTCAGCCAGCAGCCTGGAGTACACAGTGATTCTAGGTAACCAGCATTAACTCCCGGTGCACTACTGATCCCAGCCAGCAACCAGCAGTGCATTGCATTAACTGTCTACAGAATCATTCTCCCGGTTAATCACCATCTCCAGTTAATTCTCAGCTGATCTGAGCACCCAATCCTGGAGGGTGTGTTCTCAGAGATTCATCCTATCCTCACGGAGCAAGGTGTATAAACTCCAGTTCCTAGCTCATTCACATTGCCTTGGACAACACGTCACATCCCGTGAACAGGTGGCTCCTGGTTGCAATCCTCTGTCTTCAGAGATTTCCTTGAGTGTTAGACCTGTGGAACAACAGGTCCCAGCCGTTCCAGGTTCCAGCAGTTCCGGTGTTCCTCTGGAACTACAAGTTCCAGCAATCACTCCAGCTCTCCTGCTACATTCGGTGTGTCAAGTCTCCAGTGGTTCCCTGTGTTCCAGTCTCCAGATCCCCTGTGTTCCTGGATATTCTCCTGTACCTGTTACTTCCGTGGAACTACAAGTTCCAGCAATCACTCCAGCTCTCCTGCTACATTCGGTGTGTCAAGTCTCCAGTGGTTCCCTGTGTTCCAGTCTCCAGATCCCCTCTGTTCCTGGATATTCTCCTGTACCTGTTACTTCCGTGGAACTTCAAGGCTCAGCAATACCTGCAGACAGGCTTCACACTCACCACCACCTTGTGTGCTTCAGCCTGCAGTTGAGACTGACTCCAAGTGTGTCTCATTCCAACACCTGTGATACAGCTTGCTGCTGCCAGTGCTTCAATACCTGCACTGTGAAGTCAGACTCCTGCCTCTGCTACTAGGTTTGCCATTTCACATCCTACTGCCTAAGTTCCTGTTTTAAATACCTGCACTGGTTTCCAAACCAGAACCATTTTTCACAAGCACCTGTTCTTCTGTTATCATCACTACCGGTTACCATTTCTTCAGTTATCATTCATCCATTTACCATACTTCAGTTACCATAGACTTTCAGCTCCCACGCTGTACTATTGACATTGCACTTTCTCCCTGTTATTATTTACTGCCGTTTTGTGATCTTGCTGTTTATATCATCTGCCAATAAATATCATTGCACATGCGCAGAAACCCAGTACTGCCTCCTCACTTAATTCCACCTACCTCCACTGACCCACTAGCGCCCCCTCCGGGGACACAAACCAGACCGAACCTGACACTGGGAATGGGGCATTATACAGTAACACCGGGGGATGTGTCTGGGTGATGACTGGAGAGGTGACTGCTGGGAATGGAACATTATACAGTAACACCGGGGGATGTGTCTGGGTGATGACTGGAGAGGTGACTGCTGGGAATGGGACATTATACAGTAACACCGGGGGATGTGTCTGGGCGATGACTGGAGAGGTGACTGCTGGGAATGGGACATTATACAGTAACACCAGGGACGTGTCTGGGTGATGACTGGAGAGGTGACTGCTGGGAATGGGGCATTATACAGTAACACGGGGGATGTGTCTGGGTATGACTGGAGAGGTGACTGCTGGGAATGTAACATTATACAGTAACACCGGGGGATGTGTCTGGGTGATGACTGGAGAGGTGACTGCTGGGAATGGGACATTATACAGTAACACCAGGGGATGTGTCTGGGTGATGACTGGAGAGGTGACTGCTGGGAATCGGGCATTATACTGTAACACCAGGGGATGTGTCTGGGTGATGACTGGAGAGGTGACTGCTGGGAGTGGGGCATTATACAGTAACACCAGGGGATGTGTCTGGGTGATGACTGGAGAGGTGACTGCTGGGAATCGGGCATTATACTGTAACACCAGGGGATGTGTCTGGGTGATGACTGGAGAGGTGACTGCTGGGAGTGGGGCATTATACAGTAACACCAGGGGATGTGTCTGGGTGATGACTGGAGAGGTGACTGCTGGGAGTGGGGCATTATACAGTAACACCAGGGGACGTGTCTGGGTGATGTCTGGAGAGGTGACTGCTGGGAATGGGGCATTATACATTAGCACCAGGGGATGTGTCTGGGTGATGACTGGAGAGGTGACTGCTGGGAATGGGACATTATACAGTAACACCAGGGGAAGTGTCTGGGTGATGACTGGAGAGGTGACTGCTGGGAATGGGACATTATACAGTAACACCAGGGGATGTGTCTGGGTGATGACTGTATCACTGTGTGTGTCAGGTTCCTATAAGGTGTAATGATGTCACTGTCTATGTCTCCATGCAGGAGGTGGAGTATATAGAGGAACACAGGGGTCTGTACAAGAACATGATGATGGAGAATCACCGGCCCATCACATCACTGGGTAAGAGGAGACTGTCATGTATTGTACAGTGGAGAGCAGGTATGGGGGCCCCTATATACACACATCATCTGATAATCACATATATACACTGTACTCAGTCACTGTGTGTCTCCTACAGATGGGCCTAGTAACAGAGATACCCCAGAGAGATGTCCCCGTCCTCTGTATTCCCAGGATTGTACAGAGGAGAATCACAGGATCCCACAGGAGGATCAGGTAGGTGGGATTTAGGGTCTCCCCAATATACCAAAGTGACTGTCACTATATGATCTGTAGAGGAGCTGTGTGTCTTATACACTGATATTATACTGTTCACCTCAGTTTAATCTGACTGTATGCAAATGTCATTATAGTGTTTTTTGTTTTTTAGGTGCAACGTCTGTCTGATATTAAAACAGAAGATATAAAGGGAGAGGAAGAGACGTATGTGACTGATATAAAGGCAGAAGATACAGAGGGAGAAGAAGAGACTTATGTGAGTGATATAAAGGCAGAAGATACAGAGGGAGAAGAAGATACGTATGTGACTGATATGAAGGCAGAAGATACAGAGGGAGAAGAAGAGACGTATGTGACTGATATAAAGGCAGAAGATATAGAGGGAGTAGAAGAGACGTATGTGACTGATATAAAGGCAGAAGATATAGAGGGAGTAGAAGAGACGTATGTGACTGATATAAAGGCAGAAGATATAGAGGGAGAAGAAGAGACGTATGTGACTGATATAAAGGCAGAAGATATAGCGGGAGAAGAAGAGACGTATGTGACTGATATAAAGGCAGAAGATATAGAGGGAGAAGAAGAGACGTATGTGACTGATATAAAGGGAGAAGAAGAGATGTATGTGAGGGGTGATCAGCAGTGTAAGGAGGAGGAGATCCCTACAGATATCAGCACAGGTGAGTAAGAAACACTTATTACAGTAGTCACATATTCTCATTGCTCAGTCACTACAGCAATCTCTTATACTACACCCTCCGCCGCCATCAGCCCTGTTCTCAGTTGGGTGTTTCTAACATAAGGCTATCCATGACAAACATCACATGTAGAGAGTTATTACACACAACATTATTATGTTATTAAAAGTAACAAGCAGAAGTTTATTATTAGTGATTATATATAAATGTGTATATATGTATGTATATAATATAAATAGTATTGTTTTTTGTGGAATATGAAATATTTCCTGCTATACAGTAGACCTGAGCTCACCAAATACAATTTGTATAAAATTAAATTTGAATCTAGAACTTCAAGTAAAACAGGTTAAAAGCTTATCACAAGTACATATCTGTATAATCATAAGACAAGCGTTTTGCACTTGTTGTCACCCTATCATGGGCAGGCTTGTTCTTATCCACTCCAATTCACCCTAAATACAAATTACATGTCTCCAACGCGTTTCATCAATAGTGATTTCTTCAGGGGTGTTTTCTGTTAAAGGCTTTAGCCTTAAATATCAGTTGTGTATACTTGAAATAATTGTGTAACCTTCAGATGGTAATTGTGGACTTGTTCATGATGAACACATTCCTAATTACTTGTGAATAATAGTTCCTGCTCTGTGCAGTTCTGAGGTTATGACTTTAGGGAATGTAATGGTCACATCCAATATTGCTCAATCTAAGGTCTCCCAGTAGCCTTACTACATACATTAATGTGTCTTGCATTACTATTTTAACTAACAATAATAAACAGTGGAGTTTTAGTTCATGTATTGCTCAGTGCATTTAAGCCTGCAGTGCCCGACAAGGGACCCCACTATACTGCAGGTCCTACGCTATTGCTCAAAATAATTACCATACAAACAGCTATCGCATTAGTGTTAAACTTTAGGTTTGCTCTCAGCGGCGGGAACAGTGGCTGAAGGCTTGGATTGGTTTTCAGAGCACCAGTCTGACCTGCCACCACATATCACGTGGCCCTCCAATTCACCAGATCTGGGACTGTGGGACTGCTTGGCTGGGTCCGGCATTGTACTGTTGGTGCAGTTCCTGATGCGTTTGGAACGATTGGTGGTTGCTAGGCGCCCTAAATGCCTGTGGTCCTGATTTGTCATGATCTACTTTCACCCACTGTTCCACAGCTGAGATTCTTGGTGTCCATGCTTCTTCCACTGTAGATGGATACTACTCACTGTCTACAAGGGATCACCAACAAACAAATGCCGGTCTCGGACAAAACCAATGGCTCCCTTTTGCCAGTTGCATCACGTGCAGGACCCATGGTTCCATCTGAAAAAGAAACCTGAAGAAAATATTAAGGAATCAATAGCTGGTGCCCTCCATACCAGGCTGCATCAGTTGGTGCAACGTAATGTAGAATCCATACAAGGCGGCACTCAGAATAAATAGACCAGGCAGGTTTAGTGTACCAAAGTTTCAATGCTCTATTCGCGGCATTTTCATCAGGGTGCAGAACACAAGAGACGTACAACCACTCACCTAATATACCCGGTGGAACCGTCCATGTCGCCATCCGTCGCGCACTCCAGCGCATCAAAGTGACGTCATCTAACACACGCTACGTCCGGGGACACGGAGAGAACCCTGTCCACGTGACCTATATTAACCAATGAGGTCAAAAGTATCAAGTAACCTGCCAACAAAACAGTGTGACAACACCGATCAAATTCTATCCTCTTAAATATATATATATCTTTCTCTGCCAGGGTCCACAGGTTATCCACAGGATAACATTGGGATATGATGACGTGATAGCAGATTTGCAAAAAACGGTCAAAGCATTCGGCCTTCCAGCATGCAACGGGCCTGTCCATATATCCCCGCCTCCTGACTCAGGCAAATCAGTTCTTTGGTGCGGCAGGAGCCGGACCATGGTCAGAGGGCTGCTGTTTTTTTAGCAGCCATAAGTTTTCTTATTTTATTTTATTGTATTACTATTTTTTTTTTTGAGTGACCTTTCTATAAAGCATCTTATACGCACCTTAGAGTCGCTCCAACATCTCCCCACCGGGTCGCGACAACGCTTACCCACATGTACAATGAGGCAGGCACAGGTTCTGGTGAACCTTCATGGGCTACTTTACACAGACATTATCCAATGTAGCTGAGCAGTTTATACCAGTGATAGGTTTCCATATTAACCCTTACATGCAACATTCATTCTGAGGTTTATACACCTAGGAAATTGTCAGCCTCTCAAAAAAGCAGGCTGAAAGGCTGGTGGTAAGTAAATCACATAGACATGATACAACATCTTCCCAGTCTACACATGTTTTAGGTGAGGATTCGTTGGAGGATGAGGACTCATTGCACTTCGGAAGGTCTCAGCTCAGTGGACATACCTGAGCTAATTAGTGCTATGTAAGCCATTCTATCCTCAGAAGAGGCAGCAGAGCCTGTGTTAAAAACTAAGGCAACTGTGTTTAAACATCCCAAAACAGCTGATGGAAATTTTTGGTTACGCCCAATAGGAAGTTATAATTCCAAGAAATGGAATTCCAATTATCTTCGTCCAGCTGGGGAATGTTTAAAAAAAAAGGGAGGTGGCTCCCAAAGTAGATTCGCAAGTCTTAGATTGGTGCGAAAATCTACATTACTTTTGTTTTTAACATCAATAAATGATGTCACGGGAGTGTGGCCTGACTGGAAAGGCAGCAGGAAGCAGGATAAAGGAGCCCCTGCTTCATATAGGTCCTTTCTGCCTTTTACAGCTGTCCTACGGGCTCTTTCGGGCCCTTTCTTGCCCCTCTGTGTGTTTTGACACCCCGTTGTGAAGGTTGCAGAGCCGGGGAGCCATTAATTTTGCTTTTGCAGGTTGCGGCCTACACCTGGATCTGAAGCCGCGGACTGAAGTTGTGCAGTGATCCCACCGTGGACCGGACCTCAGCGAGGTAGCGCTGCTACTCACCGAGGATTGTGCGCCCTGTCCACTCTTGTGCCTAGCCGTGCTGATGGAGTCGTGTGGAGAGGCTGACTGGGGATCATCTGTAACCGCGGCTGGAGACATGGAGTGTAGCTGCTCTCCCGGCATCTGATGCGGTGCATACTATGGGGATTGGTGGTCTCAGCAGGGACGCGTCAAGGTTAGTCAGCTCACCCGCTCGCAGCTTGCCTTCTACTTTCCGGCCGTTGAAGCCCTGAGTCATGGCAGTGGGGAATACACGGAGCGATTGCCTGTCATCACTCCAGCAGTGTCCCAGCATCTCCCCCTCTCCTCCTAACCCATGGTGCTATGGGGGAATCTGGCGGAGCTGTGAATTATAGAGGACATAGATGTGGGATTCCTATGCAGCCAGATACGTTACCCTGTGCCACTGCATCCTAGTACCCTCTCCTGCCTTATTACTGACCTGGTTCACCCGCCATAGCCGGACAGTTTCTTCTGATTTGGGCTTCCCTGCCAGAAGTGGTCATCTTGAAAACTGGCAATTTAGCCACATGAAACCAGCCGCTTCTCTGGGAGCTACAGACACTGCCAGCCCATGATCAGTGCCCTTCACTACAGCCTCAGTGATTTCTGGCAGGGACTTCTGCCGCTGCGGCCCTACCTGGGCAGTAAGTGGTCGCCTGAACTGCTTTTAATATTATTATTGCCTGGCCTCCACTCCTGCTCTGTCGACTCCCTCTGGTGGCAGACTGTGCTGACTACATCCTCCATACTGTTTGACTGCTGCTGTTTTTTTCCCTCCTGCTCCCCTCAATCCCCGTAAGATCCAATTATAGCTCTTGGGGCATCAGTATAGCTACGGCGTAACAGTCCATGTGTCCAGGACAGTAGCAGGCTCCAGTTGCTGGCTCCTATAAATTACTGTACCGCTCAAGGATGGCACCTTCTTGCTATTACCCATAAACAACTGACCTCACAATATTCCTGTAACCGATGGCCACTGGGGGTCTATGCTCACTGATGCCTCCCTATTTCCACACTTCAATACTTCTGCTATGTCGCTACTGGCCTCCTGACCTTGTTCTCTAATCTCCGTAATGTTATGCTGAAGAATGGGCAGAACTGGAAAATCATCTCATAAGAAAGCTAAACCTCGTCCTCAACAGGAATCCTCTCAAACTGACTTGAGACCTTTTCTTCTTCCTAATCAACTAACATTGAGCCCCAGTCCTGATCATTCAGAATCTTCTCCCATCCCGTCTCCAAGTCCTTCTATGATGGCTTAAACCCATTGTTTAAACCCATGGCAAGCCAGGTGGGCTCTCTTCTTCTCTAGGTTCTCCTTCAAAGTCTTTAACCGCCCAGGAACCTTAAATTGAAGAGCAGATGCACTTTCTCGTTCTTTTCAAATGGATGATTCACTCAACTCCTCTGAGAAACAATTTATTCTGAATCCGGCTTCATTTGCTTCAACTCGTACTGTTCCTCTACCTTCTCCGAGGAGAACTTTTGTAGCACCAAAATTTTGCAGGAAATTGCTTACGTGGGCTTACCCTTCATCTTTCTTGGGTCATGCTGGTGGTCTTAAGACTCTCTTTCATTCAGCGATTCTACTGGTGGCCTCATCTTACAACGGATGTGTTTGAATTTATAGCTGCCTGTTCCAAATGTGTTCAACATAAAAGTCCACGAACATCTCCCTCGGGTCTTATTCATCCACTTCCAACATCTCAAAAGCCTTGGACTCCTTTCTTACGGATGTTCATGTCCCCTGCTCAGAAAGACTGGATGGATTACCTCCCATTTGCTGAGTTTGCATACAATAACCTATATCATTCTTCTACCAATTCCACTCCTTTTTTAATTAACTATAGTTTTCATCCACGAGTTCCTTCCTCTCCCACCTCTTGAGGTTCCTGCTACTGAATCCACTTTTCGTCAGTTCACTAAGATTTGGAGACAAATTCATAAGGCGCTACTTAAGACTTCCCAGAAATAAAAGACCTTTGCTGATCAGAAACGTAGGGCTGTTCCTATTCTCTAAGTGGGTGATTGTGTTTGGATATCCACCAGAGACCTCAGACTCAAAGTTCCTACCAGAAAGTAAAATTCATCGGTCCGTATCCTATGAAAAGAGTGTTGAATCCTGTTTCTTACAAGGAGAAACTGCCTCCCTATTTGAAAATTCCCAATGCCTTTCACATTTCTCTGCTAAAGCCTCTTGTACTAAATAATTTTTGGGCAGCTTTCCCTTAACCTCCCAAGGTTCAAGCTGCTCAAAATTAGGAATTTGAGGTTCATAAGATTCTTGACTTCCACAAGAGGTATGGTCATCTCCAGTATCTCATTGGAGAGGATATGGTCCGGAGGAAAGATCTTGGGTGGCTGCAGAGGATGTTCATGCTCCAAGATTGAGTTGTGCCTTTCATGCCAGGAATCCCACTAAGCAGCGTGGGTGTTCGGAGACTATCCTAAAAAGGGGGGTACTGTCAGCATCCGGAGTCTTACCACCGGTTCTGGTCCCTGCGGCCTTCCTCTTAGCTTCCTCTTAGCTGGCTGGTGTCGCTGCGATGGATAGGAGCTACAGCAGCGAGGTCCTCTGGTGCGCTGCCAGGTGTCTGGAGGCCGGGGTCCGGGTCCTGGGGAGCGGAGCATGGCAGCCGGAGGTGTCTGTTTCCAAGTGTCCTGTTGCTGGAGTGCGGCTTCTGGGAGGCTGAGGCCAGAGGTAGTGGCTGTGTGCTGGTTCCACATGTGTCTTCTGTGCAGGGAGCCACCATGTTGGAGACCAATCCAAGTCAATAGGTATCCCAGTTCGCGTCCAGCCAATACGGTACAGGCTTCCCTTATAAAAAGGGGTTGATGCTTAGCTATGTTGCCAGTACTTCAAGTTACTTTCTGCTGTAAGGTGCCCTGCGCTCCCAGGTTAACCCCTGGTATTCTGGTTCTGTTGTGTCCGCCTGGTGGTCAGTTCTGTTATTGCAGTCCTTTGCTCCCGGTCCACCTACTCTTGTGGTTTAACCACTGGGCCCTCTATCTGCTAGAGGGTCTCCGTTTGCTGATGGTGCTCACAGCGATCCTCTCTTCAGCATTGTTTAAAAATCACAAGTCATCTCTTCAATCAGTGTTCTTCAGCATCGTTTACAAATCACTAACCTTCCATCTTTCAGAATTCACTCAGACTTCTCTCCTAGTCGTTGTGTATGATTGAGGTCTCATTAAAACTGAATTCCTCTTTCTTCAGTGTATCATTCTTTGTCATTGTCCTCATTGCCTACCCCTCTACATCCACGGGCCTAAGTCTTCAATCCATGAGTAAGAACTACATTCAGCCACCTCGTTTCCTGCCTTTGCCGATAGCTGCTCCCTCAGTCAATTATCAGTTGTCCGATACCCAACTCAAGCCAAGCGTGACATGGAAGAAGGGGAATTCCTGGTTTCTCTGGATATTAAGGATGCGTATCTTCACATCCCAATATGGCCACCTCTTCAGGCTTACCTCAAGTTTGCACTGCAGGACAGTCACTACCAGGTCCAGGCCTTGCCTTTCGGTCTCTCAACGGCACTGAGGGTGTTATCAGGGGTGATGACAGAGATGTTGCTACAACTTTGCAAGCAGGAAGTGAACATTGTTCCATACTTGGACGATCTCCTCATAATGGCTATATTCAGAGCACAGACTACTCACGGATCATGGGTGGATTCTCAATCTGCAGAAATCCCACTTAGAACCTACGCAGAGGCTTCAGTTCCTGGTAATGATACTGGACACGGTTTCTCAGAAGGTGCTCCTTCCTGTGGACAAGGCAAAGATAATTCAGATGATGGTATGTTCCATTTTGAAGCTGAACAAAGTTTCGGTACATCTTTGCATACGCTTACTGGGAAAGATGATGGCCTCCTGTGATGCAATTCGATACGGAAGATTCCATGCATGACCATTCCAGCTGGATCTGCTGGACAAATGGTCTGTGTCACATCTGCACATGCGCCAGATGATATGCCTTTCACCAAACGCCAGGATTTCCCTCTTATGGTCGTTGCTGATCTCCCTCCTGGAGGGTCGACACTTCAGAATTCAGGATTGGATTCTGTTGACATACAGGTATGGTCGGAAAACGCACCAACTGTGGCATACATAAACCAACAAGGAGGTCCAAAGAGCAGAGCTGCAATGAAGGAGGTGTCACAGATACTCCTCTGTGTGGAGCGGAATCCCAAGGCCATTTCCGCCATATTAATTCTGGGAGTAGACAATTGGGGAGCAGACTTCCTCAGTAGACACGATCTGCACCTGGGGGAATGGGGCCTCTACCCGCAAGTGTTTCAGCAGATATTTAATCGGTGTGGCTACCCGCAAATCAACTTGGTGGTTTCTCAGCTCACCAAGAAGCTTCTGCGTTACTGTTCTGGGATGAGGGATCCACAGGCCGCAGCAGTGGATGCTCTGGCGACACCGTGGATTTACCGGTTAGTGTACTTGTTCCCTCCAGTTCCTCTAATTCCAAGAGTTCTCAAAGGACTTAAAGGGACAGGGTTCAGCCAATTCTGATTGCCCCAGACTGGCACCGCAGGGCCTGGTAAATAGACATTCTAGCCTTATTACTTATAGGCCCCTGGCCTCTGCCAATTCAGGATGATCATCTTACACAAGGGCCGTTCATCTATCCAGACTTACCACGGCTACGTTTGATGCAATGGAAGTATATTGGGGCGATTTTTGCCAGGAAAGAGATTCCGGGCAAGGTTATCTCGCCTATGCTCCAAGCCGGCCAGATGGTCGCATCGAAACATTACCATTGCATATGGAAGAAATGTGTCTCTTGGTGTGAGGGTCAACAGTATTCTGCTATGGATTTTCATCTGGGACATTTCTTGCACTTCCTGCAGGCTGTTGTGGATGTGGGCCTATGTTTAGGCTCCATAAAAGTTCAAATCTCAGCCTTGTCTTTTTCTTCCAGGGAACAATTGGCTGTTCTCCCAGTGGTCCAGATGTTCTTGACAGGTGTCCTTCATATTCGACCACCCTTTGTTCCTCCCACAGCGCCATGAGTTCTCAATTTGGTTTTGGCCTTTCTCCAATCGGTTTGATTGAACATTTACACAAGGTGGACATGGAGTATTTGACATGGCAGGCTATCATGTTGTCCTTGGCCTCAATGAGGCGTGTTTTGGAATTAGAGGCCTTATTCTGTAAGAGTCCATCTGTGGTGTTTCATGAGGATAGAGCATTGCTTAAAACTCGCTAGACATTCTTGCCTAAGGTGGTGTCAGCATTTCATATCAATTGGCCAATGGTGGTTCTGGTTGTCACTGGCACGTCTGTTACACCAATGTCCTTGGACGGTGTTCGGCCTTTGGAGATTTATGTCAAGAGGCCAGCTCGTCTCAGAAAATCAGACTCGCTTTTTGTTCTCTATGATGCTTCAAAGATTGGTTGTCCTGCTTCGAAGTAGTCTATTGTGTGTTGGACCAGGCTTACGATCCAACAGGCTCACTCTTCGGCAGCTTTGCCGCTTCCGAGGTCTGTTCAGGCCCACTCCACACGGTCAGTGGGTTCTACCTAGGTGGCTGCCCGGGGTGTCTTGGCTTTGCAGTTATGCTGGGCAGCTACTTGGTTGGATTCGAACACGCTGTAAAGTTTTAAAGGTTCAACACCTTGGCTACTGAGGACCTTCAGTTTGGTCAATCAGTTTTGATGGGGTCTCAGCACTCTTCCACCCAGTTTGGAGTTTTGGAACTTCCCCATGGTACTAAGACCATCCCAGTATCCCCTTGGACATTAGAGAAAATAGAATTTTAATACCTACCGGTAAATCCTTTTCCCGTAGTCCATAGGGGATACTGGGCGCCCGCCTCTGTGCTTTGATATTTTCCAGGAAGAGATGTTCTTGTGTGTTGTAGTTTGGGTCTGCTTTTGCTGTCCCTATTTTCAAGTTGTGGTTAGTGTTGCTATCCTCTTGTTATGTTGTGTGCTGGTTCATTCTCACCACTTTCTTGTCTCTCTTCCTCCTTTCAAAGTATGTCCGTCTCCTTGGGCACCGTTTTCCTGGACTAAGTCTACAGGAGGCGCATAGAAGGGTGGAGCCAGCACACTCTGAAGAAGTTTTAAATTGCCAGGCTCCAATGGACCCTATCTATACCCCATGGTACTAAGACTATCCCAGTATCCCCTACAGACTACAAGAAAAGGATTTACCGGTAGGTATTAAAATCCTCGGTTGATGGTATCACTGTGAAGGCTCCGTTTCGCATTACAATAAGCTTAGTAGGAAAGCCCCATTTGTATTGTACATTTCCTTGGGTGGAATAGACGCCTTTTGGCCAGCGTCACAGGAGAAATATCTACAGATTATCCAGGCACTCAGCTGTGGATGAGGAAGGCAAAGCAGCCGTAGAATGCGTTCTTTAATATGAAAAAAGTGGACCCTGAACAGAGTGTCCCTCGGTGCTTGGATAGGGGCCTGGTTGGACTTTGGGAGTCTATGGATCCTATCAATAAGAAGGTCAGCGGCAGAAGCCTTCAGTGGAAGTTTCTGAAAAGAGAACCGTGGCATAATCACAAAGCTCAGCATTTGTAGCACAATCCGGAACGCCCATTGGCCCTCATTCCGAGTTGTTCGCTCACTAGCTGCTTTTAGCAGTTTTGCACACGCTAAACCGCCGCCTACTGGGAGTGAATCTTAGCATATCAAAATTGCGAACTAAAGATTAGCAAAATTGCGAATAGACACTTCTTAGCAGTTTCTGAGTAGCTCCACACTTACTCGGCATCTGCGATCAGTTCACTGCTTGTCGTTACTGGTTTGACGTCACAAACACACCCAGCGTCCGCACAGACACTCCCCCGTTTCTCCGGCCACTCCCGCGTTTTTCCCAGAAACGGTAGCGTTTTTTCACACACTCCCATAAAACAGCCAGTTTCCACGCAGAAACACCCACTTCCTGTCAATCACATTGCGATCACCAGAACGAAGAAAAAACCTTGTAATGCCGTGAGTAAAATACCTAACTGCATAGCAAATTTACTTGGCGCAGTCGCACTGCAGACATTGCGCATGCGCATTAGCGACTAATCGCTCCGTTGCGAAAGAAAAATAACGAGCGAACAACTCGGAATGACCCCCATTATTCTGATATTATTTCTCCGAGAGCAGTCTCCTAAATCAATGAATTTATCACGAATAGAGACCGGGTCTTCCTGAAGGGTGTCATGTGCTGAAATCAGATCTTTGTGAGACGCAACAATCTCTTTAATCTTAGTCTGTACGAGTGCCAATCTCACTGATACCGGACTTCAAAGCTTGAATATTAGAGTTAAATTCTGAGATTATTTCAGTCCTTAAATGCAGATAACATAGAATGTATAGAGCGTAGAGTAACAGGACCATCTAGAGTGTCTTAAGACGTCTTCAGCCATTACAGCTGGGCTGTGCGTCTGACAAGAAGAAGCAGGTGATGTTGTAGCGGTCTCAGAAGGACCACTTGAATTCGAGGTACTAAAGAGATGGACAGGTGGGGCCGATTTGGTACCTTTAAACCTTTTTTGGAGGCATGGTAAGCCGGCTACAAAGAGACTGACCTCTCTGAGATAGGAAAATACAAACGATCTATAAATAAAAGGAGCAGTAGTACGCTGTCAGGAGGTTACATCAAGATGACTCAGTTCAAAATGACATTCTTAGTCGGGGTGATGGGGGAATCCGAGCCAAATTTTCAAGTAAACATGATGTAATGCAACTCAAATAACACAGTAATGACCGAGAAATTCCACTAGAGGTCAGCGTGATCACAGACGTGAAGTACTCCGCACAGAGAGACACAAATGGCAAAATATATTCAGTGGATAAATCCACAAAATAATATACTGTGAGGTTGTAATCAGAGTGTAATGCGCTGTACTCAGACGATACTTGATACTGGGCTCTGCATGTAGACTGAGAGGAAGTAGATTATAGTGGTACCATATAAATACAAGGTAGTTTCACCTCCAGGCAAATGCCTCAATTTAGTGTAGTGACCCCGGTCCAGCCGTCAGGACACTTATTTATATTAAACCTTATTGAAGGCAGAAGGCAAAGCATGCGATGGCCGGGCACCAGGATCCAAAATGGCAGCCCGTTCTGCGCACCCGTGTTATCTGGAGAGCAAGTACTCCTGCCTGAGCTAAAAGCGCCTTCAAGTCAGGTGTCTGTAGTGAGCGGAGCGAGCAGCTTTAGGACAGTAGGAGTGGGTGACTTAATAGATTGGGTCTTGGTCCCAGTAGCGGCTGAGAGCTATCAGGTAGGGTAGATAAGAAGCCACTTAGTAATGAAAGCTCCAGAAAGCACGTCTGGATGGACCACGCCCCTCTTATTTATTATTTTATATAATAACAGGGGTGACAGGTGTGGTACATCCCTGCTAAGGCAGATCCAATCTCTTTCTCATCAGACTCTGCTGTCTTCCCTGCACTCTCACTCAGATGTTCACTGCTGCCAGTAGCACACGTATGAGAAGCAGAAGTATGGCAGAAGCTGTATAGATTCTGATATGTAATTCTCTGTATCATATTTACCGTACACACATCATCCTTATTACTATTGAGAGAATAGAGGTAAGACACTGATTATGGGGATGTAAAAATAGGATTTTAATTACCTACCGAAAATCCTTTTCTCGTAGTCTGTAGAGGATGCTGGGGTCCATTTAGTACCATGGGGTATAGACGGGTCCTTTGGGAGCCACTGGCACTTTAAGAGTTTAATAGTGTGGGATGGTTTCCCTCTATGCCCCTCCTACCAGACTCAGTCTAGAAACTGTGCCCTAGGAGACAGACATACTTCGAGAGAAGGAAATACACAGATAGTGGTGAGATTCACACCAGCTCACACATAACAAAAAGGAAAGCCAAACTAACCAACTTGGAACAATTCAGCAACGGCTAAACCAACAATACTGAACCAAGTAACAATGCAGTAATACGAATCACAGGGCGGGCGCCCAGCATCCTCTATGGACTACGAGAAAAGGATTTACCAGTAGGTAATTAAAATCCTATTTTCTCTTACATCCTAGAGGATGCTGGGGTCCATTTAGTACCATGGAGATGTACCAAAGCTCCCAGTACAGGAGGGAGAGTGCTGAGGTTCCTGCAGAACTGATTGACCAAACTTGAAGTCCTCAGAAGCCGAAGTATAGAACTTGTAAAACTTAGCAAATGTGTTCGACCCTGACCAAGTAGCTGCTCGGCAAAGCTGAATAGCTGAGACACCCCGGGCAGCTGCCCAGGAAAAACCCACTTTACGGGTAGAGTGGGCCTGAACAGATTTTGGAATTGGCAATCCTGCTGTGGAATAAGCATGCTGGATAGTAAGCCTGATCCAGCTTGAAATTGTCTGCTTAGAAGCAGGACACCCAATCTTGGGATGATTGTAGGAGGCTACCATCTTCCCCAGAAGGCGAATGCGCTGATGAGCCGTTACCCGGGGAGGTTTCAAGACATCCCGGACCATTGATTGGATCACCAACGCTTTCTCCACCAGTAGAAACAACCTCTGCACTTCCGTGTCGAATATCATCCGCAGGAAGGGCAGTCTCCTTGTCGGCTCCAGATGCGACTTTGGAAGATTCAGGATCCACCCACGATCCTATAGTTGAGTCATGAGAGCAATACTCTGTAACAGCTTCTCGCTGGAAGACGCATTGTCTGTTCCAAATGTGACGTTGGAAGGTTCAGGATCCACCCATGATCCCAGAGTAGTTGAGTTGAGAGCGCAATACTCTGCAACAGCTTCTCCTTGGAAGATGCCTCTATCAGCAGATCATCCAGTTATGGAATTAGGTTCACTCCCTGTTTGCGTAGGAGGAGCATCATCTCCGCCATGACCTTGGTGAACACCCTAGGTGCTGTGGAGAGGCCAAATGGCAATGTCTGGATGTGACAGTCCTGTAGAGCAAACCGTAGATAGGCCTGTTGAGGTGGCCAGATCAGAATGTGAAGGTACGCATCCTTGATATCCAGGAATACTAAGAATTCCCCCTCCTCCAGACCTGAGATCACCGCTCTCAGAGACTCCATCTTGAATTGCAAAACCCTCAAGTAGTGGTTCAATGACTTCAAGTTCAATATGGGCCTTACCGAACCGTCTGGTTTTGGTGCCACAAACAGGTTTGAGTAATAACCCTTGGTTTTTGGGTGAGGTGGAACTGGAACAATTACATTTGTTTGTACCAATTTTTGAATGGCTTCCTGTAGAATAGCACTTTTTGTCAGCGAAGCTGGTAAGCCTGATTTGAAGAATCTGTGAGGTGGGAGTTCCTGAACTCCAGTCTGTACCACTGGGTAACAATATCCGTTACCCAGGGGTCTAGGCATGATGACACCCAGACGTGACTGAAATCTTTTAGTCTCACTCCCACCTGCCTGATATCCAGGCTGAGAGGTCCACCATCATTCTGAGTATTTGGAAGAAGCAGAACCTGGTTTCTGTTCCTGGGAACCTGTTGGTGCAGGTTTTTTTTATTTTCCCCAACCTCCTCTAAAGAAGGTGGGAGGGGGTTTTGATTTTTTTAAATTTTGCAGTCCAAAAGGACTGCAGTGTAGGTGTAGGATAAGATTTCCTAGCTGGGGCTGCTGCGGAGGGAAGAAATGTCGACTTACCCGCAATCGCCGTGGAAATCCACGCATCCAATGCGTCCCCAAATAGTGCTTGACCTGTGAATGGCAGGTTATCCACACTTTTCTTGGATTCTGCATCCGCAGTCCATTGGCGTAGCCAGAGTCCTCTGTGTGCCGAGAGAGCCATGGAAGTAGCAGGCCAATGTCCTTCATGACCTCCACCATGAAACCTGCAGAATCCTGTATGTGATGTAAAAACAAGTCAATGTCACTCCTATTCATAGTATCTAAGTCCTCTAGTAAGGTGCCTGACCACTTTACTATGACTTTAGAAGTCCACACACAAGCAATAGGGTGCCTTAAAGCCACGGCTGTAGCAGTGTAGAGCGATTTGAGCGTAGTCTCAATCTTGCGGTCAGCTGGCTCCTTTAGGCGGTTGAACCATGGACAGGTAAAACCACCTTTTTAGACAGCCTAGATGCAGAAGCGTCTACTATAGGTGGGTTTTCCCACTTCTTCCTATCCTCTTCAGGGAAAGGGAAAGCAATGAGAATTCTTTTAGGTATCTGGAATTTTTTCTCTTGGTTTTTCTAGGATTTTTCAAACATAGAGTTTAACTCCTTAGAAGCAGGGAAGGTAAGTGAGGATTTCTTATTTACTGTAATATAAGATTCCTCTACTTGTTCTGGAACCTTCTCAGAAATATGCAAAACATCCCTAATGGCTTCAATCATTAGCTGCACCCCTTTAGCAAGGGATGCACCTCCCTCTGCATATCCCCATCACCGTCCCCTGTAACAGAGTCGGTATCAGTGTCAGCTTTCATTATCTGGGCAAGTGTACGTTTTTTGGGGTATGTAGGTGGGGTTTTAGATGAAGTAGTGGGAGCTGAATACTTCAAACCCACTACAGATTGTCTCAAAAACTGCGTCTCTTTCTCAGTATGTGACATCCTTGTTGAAATCTGGGATATCATTCCCCTTAAAGAATCCACCCATGGGGGTTCGGATTCTGAAGGCTGACACAGCACATTGCAGTCCTGAGTACATGGAATAGACTCCTCAGGAGACGATAAACACTCTGCAGCACAGGACACAGAGTCCTTAGACATGGTAATGTGGATATACACACACACACACACACACACAGGAAAATGTCAGACACAGTTTCCCCCAGAGTACCTTCAGAGAGTCACAGAGTATAAGGAGCCAGCCACACAGCGCCCCTGTAGGCAGTTATGATAAAAGCCCGGCGCTGACTTTAATATGGATGGCAGCGCTCCCTGTCAGTGTCCTAGTTCCTAGGATCTGCAGGGAGAAAATGGCGCTGGTGAGTGCTGGATCCTCTCTGAGAGGAAGCCCCGCCCCTTGTAATGGCGTGCGGTTTCCCGAACTAATTTGTTTATACTGGCCTGAGGATTTTAGTGATAACAGGGGGATTAGCGCCTGTTAGCTGTGTGACCAGTGTAGGGTTTATCCGTGCTGGCTCAGGATGCCCCTTAAAGTTCCTACACTGTGTGTTGCTGAGCCTTCCTGGAGCGCAGCCTGTCAGAGCTGCGCTCCCACCCTTGTGCTGCCATACCCGGCCGCTAACCGGGACGCTGGCGCTGTACTCGCCACTTTTCTTTCTTCAGGCTTTGTTAGGGGGTGACGGCTGTGCTGCAGGAGTGAGCAGTCGCCTCGTGGGCTTGCGATCAGCACCCTCAGGAGCTCGTTGTCCTGACAGTGGAGTAGAGAACCATTAACTCTTCAGGAAGTTGGTTCATATTCCTGATTCCCCTCCCCCCCCCCCCCCCCAAGTCCCACAAAGCAGGGAGGCTTCTTGTAACCTAACTAACTCTATAAAATAAAAACAACTAAGAAAACTCCTAGGAGCTCCCCTAGCTGTGACCGGCTCCTCCAGGCACATTTTCTAAACTGAATCTGGTAGGAGGGGCATAGAGGGAGGAGCCAGCCCACTCTATTAAACTCTTAAAGTGCCAGTGGCTCCCAAAGGACCCGTCTATACCCCATGGTACTAAATGGACCCCAGCATCTTCTATGACATAAGAGAAAGTAGATTATAACCTAGCAGATGATGATGATTATAGGGTATCATATGGTGTATTGCATCTAAAATACCTTGTTCCACACCTACTCTGCTGTAGCAATATACCTTATATAAGGGTGAGTAACACTTGTACAGGCTTACCAGCGTATGAGCACACACATAAAGGAATGCTACCTTACCAATGCTTCCAGGAGTAACGTTAGGAGACATTTCTCTGATCCATCAGCTCATATGACTGGTATTATTGTTCATCTAGAATCTCCAGTTCATACGATAAGTTCCCCATCCATTGTTTTACATTGGTGCTGACATAGGACTTGGCGAGTGACTACATCTCCATTTATACTTCATGGTTAGTTACCAGTACAAGAGAGAGAGATATCTAAGTCTTATTATAATATTACATTTGTTATTGTGAGTGTTCTCAGGAGGCTGGACACAATGATAGTCTGAGACGCAATACTATAAAGCCTTCTTTAAAAGTTTTATGTTTTATTATACACACACATTTACAATTAAGTGTTCCAGAGAGTCGTCTTCTATTGTTTACAAGATTAATATTGTTACAGAAAATGTCACATTTCCATAATGTATTTTATTTCCAGCAGATATCAGCAGGAATATCTCAGAAGGACATCTAATGTTATCCCCGGATTGTGACATAAAAGATAATGACAGTAGACAGGATTCTCCAGGAGATAACCCCATAACCCTAATTATACATCCAGCTCTATCAGCTGGTCCCCCTGATCCTGGAAAAAGTTCTCCTGATCACTCTGATATTAGTGCATCTGTTACAGCTCTGAGAGTAAATACAGAGTTTCCCTGTTCTGTAGATGCCAAATGTTTTACACAGAACACAAAGCTTATTACCCATCAGCCAGCTAAGGCAGGTGAGAGGCCATTTCTATGTTCTGAGTGTGGGAAATGTTTTACACTGAAATCACAACTTCTTACACATCAGCGAAGTCACACAAGTGAGAATCCATTTCCATGTTCTGAGTGTGGGAAATGTTTTACACGGAAATCAAATCTTGTTATACATCAGAGAAGTCACACAGGTGGGAATCCATTTCCATGTTCTGAGTGTGGAAAATGTTTTGCATACAAATCAGCTCTTGTTATACATCACAGAAGTCACACAGGTGAGAAGCTATTTCCATGTTCTGAGTGTGGGAAATATTTTACACAGAAATCAAGTCTTGTTATACATCAGAGAAGTCACACAGGTGAGAATCCATTTCCATGTTCTGAGTGCGGGAAATGTTTTTCCCGTAAATCAGAACTTGTTAAACATCACAGAAGTCACACAGGTGAGAAGCCATTTCCATGTTCTGAGTGTGGGAAATATTTTGCACACAAATCAAGTCTTGTTATACATCAGAGAAGTCACACAGGTGAGAATCCATTTCCATGTTCTGAGTGCGGGAAATGTTTTTCCTGGAAATCACAACTTGTTACACATCAGCGAAGTCACACAGGTGAGAATCCATTTCAATGTTCTGATTGTGGGAAATGTTTTGCACAGAAATCAGTTCTTCTTAGACATCAGAAAAGTCACACAGGTGAGAAGCCATTTCCATGTTCTGTGTGTGGGAAATGTTTTGTACACAAATCAGAACTTGTTAAACATCACAGAAGTCACACAGGTGAGAGGCCATTTCCATGTTCTGAGTGTGGGAAATGTTTTGCACTCAAATCAGATCTTCTTAGGCATCAAAGAAGTCACACAGGTGAGAGGCCATTTCCATGTTCTGAGTGTGGGAAATGTTTTGCACAGAAATCAGTTCTTCTTAGACATCAGAAAAGTCACACAGGTGAGAAGCCATTTTCTTGTTCTGAGTGTGGGAAATGTTTTACACTGAAATCACATCTTGATAGACATCAGAGAAGTCACACATCAGAGAAGTCACACAGGTGAGAGGCCATTTCTATACTATGAGAAATATATCAGCTCTTGTTGCACAAAATAGACATCAGTCAGGTGAGGAACCATTTTAATTTTCTGGAGTATACTTAAAATGAAAGATGAGATATGAGGTGCACTCTGGAAGCTTATAAGGGGTTAATCAGAGATGAACGCAGATGTGACATCACGCAGCCCCCGGAAAATGGTCCGGGCCCTCCCGCATATAGACAAAAATCTGTGTATTAAAGATATGAAATAAAGTTGTTTAAAAACAAAATATTTCCGGTGAGTCATTTTATGTGTCTGTGTATTATCTTATTTCCAGATAATTGTTGCTATGGTGACAGAAACAATTTCCTGTTAATGTGTCCCTTGTAGTGTTACTTTTGTGTCCACATAATATCAGTGTTTGCTGTGTATAAATATCCCGTCTGGTGTATAAGGGTGGCTACACACGCTGCCATTTTAGCTATGTCTGATTTTGACAGCTCATGTGAATAGTGGGGTGACATTACAGGGGGGGGGGGGTGTCATGGCTGGGTTAGGTTGTGCACCCGGACTAGTACTGGACATTGCATCTGGTCTTGAGCGCTGTGTACAGAACTGGTCTGGCTTAATTGGTCTGATTCAGGCGTGGCAGTCAGGCAGTATGAACTGTGATGGTAGGTGACCGGCTGTGAGGTGAGTACTGGACCACTGATGGGAGCCACCAGTGCAATGTGTAGCCGGGTAACACCTATAGAGAGAGTCACTTGAGGACTGGTGAGTGACGCAATGCTGGGAGGAACAGCAATGCAGGAGAGGCTCGGGTCACTGGCTGGAACCAGTGTGGTAGCTGTGAGGACTGGTGAGTAACGGAATGCTGGAAGGAACAGCAATGCAGGAGAGGCTCGGGTCACTGGCTGGAACCAGTGTGGTAGCTGTGAGGACTGGTGAGTAACGGAATGCTGGGAGGAACAGCAATGCAGGAGAGGCTCGGGTCACTGGCTGGAACCAGTGTGGTAGCTGTGAGGACTGGTGAGTAACGGAATGCTGGGAGGAACAGCAATGCAGAGAGAGGCTCGGGTCACTGGCTGGAACCAGTGTGGTAGCTGTGAGGACTGGTGAGTACTGGAATGCTGGGAGGAACAGCAATGCAGGAGAGGCTCGGGTCACTGGCTGGAACCAGTGTGGTAGCTGTGAAGAGGTAGAAGTCTATGGTAATTACTGTAGAAGAAGCTGAGGGCATCAGCAATACTTGCAGACGAAGCTGAGGATGTCAGCAACACTTGTAAATGAAGCTGAGGATGTCGGAAATACTTGTGAACGAAGCCGAGGATGTCGGCAATGCTTGTAGATGAATCTGAGGATGTCAGCAACACGGGTTTTCAGATGCTGGGCAGCTGAGGTAGTGCAGTGGGGATTCCATATGCTGTGCAGGCACTGCTGGTTTCCCAGTAGCTGTGATGCGGTGGTTCTGCATAATGGATACTGCAATGTTGTAGACAGCAGTAGCAGGTTTTCCGGATACTATGGTGCGCTACTCTGCACATCGGAGAACTGGAAGCTGGTAGGAACCAGCAGAATCTCTAATGCCGCTAGGGATATAGGACAGCCTCTCTGGATCACTGGATGACTTCCAGGGAGTCTGGAGATGCCAGGATGTAACGGCAGTGATGGCCTTTTAAATCATCCAGGGAGTCGGGCAGTGCGGGGGATGGTAACTTGCACTGAGTCTATCACCAGCAGGAGATTCTCGAGCTCACTCCAGGCTGAGAGACACCAAAGCACTGACAGCTTGTTAGTGCTGAGAGCTGGAACTTATACCCAGTGCTTGCAGCTGAGTGGATGAACTGCTCACATGACACGGAGAGACTCTGGGTTGGCTCCTGGAGAATCAGCTGTCTGGAGACTGTCATGGCACTGCCCATGGAGGGGAGCAGCGGGAACTCCGGCGTGCTGTGGCCTGATCCAATGGCTGCTAGCAGGGAGACACTGGAGCACAATCATGGAAACGGCAGCGAGCAGCAGGACACAGCGGAGACGTGCTTGAACGAGGGATCGTGCCCAGACTTGTGGTGGAGGTAGGCCAAGGCGTGACTGGGGAACGCAGGTAACCTCCATTTTGTGACAGGGGGTCTCTCTCTGTGTAACTAAATAGTGGCAGACATTTTATATCAGTGCGTTTATGTGGAGTGGGGGCAGTGGCCTGTCAGGAAGCTGCAATTACATCATGTGACTTCCTCTCATTTCCATATTCCCTTCTGCTGTGTGTGTGTATATATATGTGTGTGTGTGTGTATATATATATGTGTGTGTATATATATATATGTGTGTGTGTGTGTAGAGCACAATCATGGATCAGTGTTAAAATGACCTTCAGGCTGTGTGTATAAGGTGTATATGATGTGCATACGGTGTACATGAAACATAAATCCCAATGATATCTCATTATGGTAAGCAATTATTCCAAAATACGGAAAAATACGATATCCAAAATACTTCTGGGGGTATATTTACTAACATTCGTATCTTTCGGAAAAAGGTCAAAGTTCAATCACGAATGACATCGAAAGTGTAAAACTGCAACTTTTTGAATTGATTACGACTAATTTACTAAGCTGTCGTATTCTGCATTTTCGTTTGTTCCGATGTCGATGTCATTCGTTTTTTTCCCTGTGTTTTACGGCAGTGATTTGCAAAACACTGCCGACTTTAACACAATGAATCACGGCCGGATCTGTGAGATCCGTGCTGGGGTTCATTGTGCATTTAAAAAAAAAAATAGTGTAAAACCAAAAAAAAAATTGCGTGGGGTCCCCCCTCCTAAGCATAACCAGCCTCGGGCTCTTTGAGCCGATCCTGGTTGCAGAAATATGAGGAAAAAATGGACAGGGGTTCCCCCATATTTAAGCAACCAGCATCGGGCTCTGCGCCTGGTCCTGGTTCCAAAAATACGGGGGACAAAAAGCGTAGGGGTCCCCCGTATTTTTGAAACCAGCACCGGGCTCCACTAGCTGGACAGATAATGCCACAGGCGGGGGTCACTTTTATACAGTGCCCTGCATCCGTGGCATCAAATATCCAGCTAGTCACCCCTGGCCGGGGTACCCTGGGGGAGTGGGAACCCCTTCAATCAAGGGGTCCCCCCCCAGCCACCCAAGGGCCAGGGGTGAAGTCCGAGGCTGTCCCCCCCCCATCCAATGGGCTGCGGATGGGGGGCTGATAGCCTTTGTGATGGTTATGAATATTGTTTTTAGTAGCAGTACTACAAGTCCCAGCAAGCTTCCCCCGCAAGCTGGTACTTGGAGAACCACAAGTACCAGCATGCAGCGGAAAAACTGGGCCACTGGTACCTGTAGAACTACTACTAAAAAAATACCCCAAAAAACACAAAACACACACACCTTGAAAGTAAAGTTTTAATACATCCATCCACACAAACATATACACATACTTACCTTATGTTCCCACGCAGGTCGGTCCTCTTCTCCAGTAGAATCCATGGGGTACCTGTTGAAAAAATTCTACTCACTAAATCCAGTGTAGATCGGTCCTCTTCAAATCCATTTGTAATCCACATACTTGAGAAGAAAAAAAAACGGAGTCCCGACCACGAACTGAAAGGGGCCCCATGTTTTCACATGGGACTCCTTTCCCCGAATGCAAGGAACCCCCTCTGACTTAAGTCCAAGAGGGTTCCATCAGCCAATCAGGGAGCGCCACGTTGTGGCACCCTCCTGATCGGCTGTGTGCTCCTGTACTCACTGACAGGCGGCACACGGCAGTAACCAATGGTGGGCATTTTGCGGTCAGCGGTGAGGTCACTTTCGGTCAACCGCTGAGCAGAAAGTTCCCACCATTGGCTACAATGGAGCGCATAGGCGCTACATTGTAACACTGCCATGTGCCGCACGTGGATTACAAATGGATTTGAAGAGGACCGATCTACACTGGATTTAGTGAGTATAATTTATTTCAACAGGATTTCAACAGAATTCTACTGGAGAAGAGGACCGACCTGCGTGGGAACATAAGGTAAGTATGTGTATATGTTTGTGTGGATGGATGTATTAAAACTACTTTCAAGGTGTGTGTTTTTTGGGGTATTTTTTTAGTAGTAGTTCTACAGGTACCAGCGGGCCCGTTTTTCCGCCTGCAGGCTGGTACTTGTGGTTCTCCAAGTACCAGCTTGCGGGGGAGGTTTGCTGGGACTTGTAGTACTGCTACTAAAAACAATATTCATTACTTCAAACAAAGGCTATCAGCCCCCCATCCGCAGCCCATTGGATGGGGGGGACAGCCTCGGGCTTCACCCCTGGCCCTTGGGTGGCTGGGGGGGGGACCCCTTGATTGAAGGTGTCCCCACTCCCCCAGGGTACCCCGGCCAGGGGTGACTAGTTGGATATTTGATGCCACGGCCGCAGGGCACTGTATAAAAGTGACCCCCGGCTGTGGCATTATCTGTCCAGCTAGTGGAGCCCGGTGCTGGTTTCAAAAATACGGGAGACCCCTACGTTTTTTGTCCCCCGTATTTTTTGAACCAGGACCAGGCGCAGAGCCCGATGCTGGTTGCTTAAATATGGGGGAACCCCTGTCCTTTTTTCCCCATATTTCTGCAACCAGAAAGAGCCTGAGGCTGGTTATGCTTAGGAGGGGGGACCCCACGCAATTTTTTGTGTGAAAAATAACACTTTCCCACCCCTTCCCACTGATATACATGCACGGATCTCATGGATCCGTGCATGCCTATCCAATCACGGCTCAAAAAAGCAGGTCTGCTTTTTTTTAGCACTTTTTTACGATTTGTAATTTTTCACTGCAGTGTTTGGCTCTTTTGAGATTTGCACTTTTTAGTAAATGACCGAGTTCTGCTAATTTGCTGGCGTATTTGACCGATGGTGTATTCATTCGTATTTTTCTTCTTGGACTTCCAAAAAAATACGAATGCCCTCATCACTGCCGTGATTTGAGTTTAGTAAATGACCGAGATGACACTTTGAAGAAAAAACGGCATCTCAGTCAAAATCGGGACCTTAGTAAATATACCCCCTGGTACCAAGCATTTTGTATAAGGGATAATCAACCTGTAATATTAGTGATGTGCACCGGAACTTTTTCGGGTTTTGTGTTTTGGTTTTGGATTCGGTTCGGCGGCCGTGTTTTGGATTCGGACACGTTTTGGCAAAACCTCCCTGAAATTTTTTTGTCGGATTCGGGTGTGTTTTGGATTCTGGTGTTTTTTTACAAAAAACCCTCAAAAACAGCTTAAATCATAGAATTTGGGAGTCACTTTGATCCCATAGTATTATTAAGCTCAATAACCATCATTTCCACTCAGTTTCAGTCTATTCTGAACACCTCACACCTCACAATATTATTTTTAGTCCTAAAATTTGCACTGAGGTCGCTGGATGATTAAGCTAAGCGACCCAAGTGGCAGACACAAACACCTGGCTCATCTAGGAGTGGCACTGCAGTGTCAGGCAGGATGGCACTTCAAAAAAATAGTCCCCAAACAGCACATGATGCAAAGAAAAATTAAAGAAAAAAGAGGTGCAAGATGGAATTGTCCTTTGGCCCTCCCACCCACCCTTATGTTGTATAAACAGGACATGCACACTTTAACAAACCCATCATTTCAGCGACAGGGTCTGCCACACAACTGTGACTGAAATGACGGGTTGGTTTGGGCCCCCACCAAAAAAGAAGCAATCAATCTCTCCTTGCACAAACTGGCTCTACAGAGGCAAGATGTCCACCTCATCATTATCCTCCGATTCCTCACCCTTTCACTGTGTACATCCCCCTCCTCACAGATTATTAATTCATCCCCACTGGAATCCACCATATCAAGTTCCTGTGTACTTTCTGGAGGCAATTGCTGGTGAATGTCTCCACGGAGGAATTCATTATAATTAATTTTGATGAACATCATCTTCTCCACATTTTCTGGAAGTAACCTCGTACGCCGATTGCTGACAAGGTGAGCGGCTGCACTAAACACTCTTTCGGAGTACACACTGGAGGGGGGGCAACTTAGGTAAAATAAAGCCAGTTTCTGCAAGGGCCTCCAAATTGCCTCTTTTTCCTGCCAGTATACGTACGGACTGTCTGACGTGCCTACTTGGATGCGGTCACTCATATAATCCTCCACCATTCTTTCAATGGTGACAGAATCATATGCAGTGACAGTAGACGACATGTCAGCAATCGTTGGCAGGTCCTTCAGTCCGGACCAGATGTCAGCACTCGCTCCAGACTGCCCTGCATCACCATCAGCGGGTGGGCTCGGAATTCTTAGCCTTTTCCTCGCAGCCCTCAGTTGCGGGAGAATGTGAAGGAGGAGCTGTTGACAGGTCACGTTCCGCTTGACTTGACAATTTTCTCACCAGCAGGTCTTTGAACCTCTGCAGACTTGTGTCTGCCGGAAAGAGAGATACAACGTAGGTTTTAAATCTAGGATCGAGCACGGTGGCCAAAATGTAGTGCTCTGATTTCAACAGATTGACCACCCGTGAATCCTGGTTAAGCGAATTAAGGGCTCCATCCACAGGTCCCACATGCCTAGCAGAATTGCTGTTTTAGCTCCTCCTTCAATGTCTCCAGCTTCTTCTGCAAAAGCCTGATGAGGGGAATGACCTGACTCAGGCAGGCAGTGTCTGAACTGACTTCACGTGTGGCAAGTTCAAAGGGTTGCAGAACCTTGCACAACGTTGAAATCATTCTCCACTGCGCTTGAGTCAGGTGCATTCCCCCTCCTTTGCCTATATCGTAGGCAGATGTATAGGCTTGAATGGCCTTTTGCTGCTCCTCCATCCTCTGAAGCATATAGAGGGTTGAATTCCACCTCGTTACCACCTATTGCTTCAGATGATGGTAGGGCAGATTCAGGACTGTTTGCTGGTGCTCCAGTCTTCGGCACACGGTGGCTGAATGCCGAAAGTGGCACGCAAATTCTTCGGCCACCGACGGCATCTCTTGCACGCCCCTGTCATTTTTTAAAATAATGCTGCACCACCAAATTCAATGTATGTGCAAAACATGGGACGTGCTGGAATTTGCCCAGATATAATGCACGCACAATATTGGTGGCGTTGTCCGACGTCACAAATCCCAAGGAGAGTCCAATTGGGGTAAGCCATTCTGCGATGATGTTCCTCAGTTTCCATAAGAGGTTGTCAGCTGTGTGCCTCTTATGGAAAGCGGTGATACAAAGCGTAGCCTACCTAGGAACGAGTTGGCATTTGCGAGATGCTGCTACTGGTGCCACTGCTGCTGTTCTGGCTGCGGGAGGCAATACATCTACCCAGTGGGCTGTCACAGTCATATAGTCCTGAGTCTGCCCTGCTCCACTTGTCCACATGTCTGTGGTTAAGTGGATATTGGGTACAACTGCATTTTTTAGGACACTGGTGACTCTTTTTCTGACGTCTGTGTACATTTTCGGTATTGCCTGCCTAGAGAAATGGAACCTAGATGGTATTTGGTACCGGGGACACAGTACCTCAATCAAGTCTCTAGTTGCCTCTGAATTAACGGTGGAAACCGGAAACACGTTTCTCACCACCCAGGCTGTGATATTTCATCTTCCTCGCAAAGGACTGTTGGACAGTCAATTGCTTACTGGAAGTAGTACAAGTGGTCTCCTGACTTCCCCTCTGGGATGATGATCGACTCCCAGCAGCAACAACAGCAGCACCAGCAGCAGTATGCGTTACACTCAAGGATCCATCGGAGGAATCCTAGTCAGGAGAGTACTCGTCAGACTTGCCAGTGACATGGCCTGCAGGACTATTGGCGTTCCTGTCTAAGGAGGAAATTGACACTGAGGAAGTTGGTGGTGTGGTTTGCAGGAGCTTGGTTACAAGAGGAAGGGATTTAGTGGTCAGTGCACTGCTTCCGCTGTCACCCAAACTTTTTGAACTTGTCAATGACTTCGGATGAATGCGCTCCTGGTGACATATAAGGGAGGATGTTCCTAGGGGGTTAACGTCCTTACCCCTACTTATTACAGCTTGACAAAGGCAACACACGGCTTGACAAATGTTGTCCGCATTTCTGTTAAAATAATCCCACACCGACGAGGTGATTTTTTTTTTTGTAATTTGACCAGGCATGTCAATTGTCATATTCGTCCCACGGACAACAGGTGTCTCCCCGGGTGCCTGACTTAAAAAAACCACCTCACCATCAGAATCCTCCTTGTCAATTTCCTCCTCAGCGCTAGCAACACCCATATCCTCATCCTGGTGTACTTCAACAGTGACATCTTCAATTTGACTATCAGAAACTGGACTGCGGGTGCTCCTTCCAGCACTTGCAGGGGGCGTGCAAATGGTGAAAGGCACAAGCTCTTCCCGTCCAGTGTTGGGAAGGTCAGGCATCGCAACCGACACAATTGGACTCTCCTTGGTGATTTGTGATTTAGAAGAATGCACAGTTCTTTGCTGTGCTTTTGCCAGTTTAGGTCTTCATTTTTCTAGCAGGAGGATGAGTGCTTCCATCCTCATGTGAATATGAACCACTAGCCATGAACATAGGCCAGGGCCTCAGCTGTTCCGTGCCACTCCGTGTCGTAAATGGTATATTGGCAAGTTTACGCTTCTCATCAGACGCTTTTTATTTTGATTTTTGGGTCATTTTACTGAACTTTTGTTTTTTGGATTTTACATGCTCTCTACTATGACATTGGGCATCGGCCTTGGCAGACGACATTGATGGCATTTCATCATCTCGGCCATGACTAGTGGCAGCAGCTTCAACAGGAGGTGGAAGTGGATCTTGATCTTTCCCTATTTTACCCTCCACATTTTTGTTCTTCATTTTTTAAAGTGTGGAATTATATGCCAGTAATATATCAATAGCAATGGCCTACTGTACCGTACTACTATATATTATATACTGGTGGTCAGCAAAATTCTGCACTGTCCTACTATATATACTGCGCACAACTAAAATGCACCACAGGTATGGATGGATAGTATACTTGACGACACAGAGGTAGGTAGAGCAGTGGCCTACTGTACCGTACTGCTATATATTATATACTGGTGGTCAGCAAAATCCTGCACTGTCCTCCTACTATATATACTGTGCTCAACTAAAATGCACCACAGGTATGGATGGATAGTATACTTGATGACACAGAGGTAGGTAGAGCAGTGGCCTACTGTACCATACTGCTATATATTATATACTGTGATCAACAAAATTCTGCACTGTCCTCCTACTATATATACTGCGCACAACTAAAATGCACCACAGGTATGGATGGATAGTATACTTGACAACACAGAGGTAGGTAGAGCAGTGGCCTACTGTAAAGTACTGCTATATATTATATACTGGTGGTCAGCAAAATTCTGCACTCTCCTCCTACTATGTATATTGCACACAACTAAAATGCACCACAGGTATGGATGGATAGTATACTTGACGACACAGAGGTAGGTGGAGCAGTGGCCTACTGTACCGTACTGCTATATATTATACGCTGGTGGTCAGCAAAATTCTGCACTGTCCTCCTACTATATATACTGCGCACAACTAAAATGCACCACAGGTATGGATGGATTGTATACTTGACGACACAGAGGTAGGTAGAGCAGTGGACTACTGTACCGTACTGCTATATATTATATACTGATGGTCAGCAAAATTCTGCACTGTCCTCCTACTATATATACTGTGCACAACTAAAAAGCACCACAGGTATGGATGGATAGTATACTTGACGACACAGAGGTAGGTAGAGCAGTGGCCTACTGCACCATACTGCTATATATTATATACTGTGGTCAGGAAAATTCTGCACTATCCTCCTACTATATATACTGCGCACAACTAAAAAGCACCACAGGTATGGATGTATAGTATAATTGACGACACAGGTAGGTAGAGCAGTGGCCTACTGTACCGTACTGCTATATATATTATATACTGGTGGTCAGCAAAATTCTGCACTGTCCTCCTACTATATATACTGTGCACAACTAAAAAGCACCACAGGTATGGATAAATAGTATACTTGATGACACAGAGGTAGGTAGAGCAGTGGCCTACTGTACCGTACTGCTATATATTATATATTGGTGGTCAGCAAAATTCTGCACTGTCCTCCTACTATATATACTGCACACAACTAAAATGCACCACAGGTATGGATGTATAGTATAATTGACGACACAGGTAGGTAGAGCAGTGGCCTACTGTACCGTACTGCTATATATATTATATACTGGTGGTCAGCAAAATTCTGCACTGTCCTCCTACTATATATACTGTGCACAACTAAAAAGCACCACAGGTATGGATGGATAGTATACTTGACGACACAGAGGTAGGTAGAGCAGTGGCCTACTGTACCGTACTGCTATATATTATATACTGTGATCAGCAAAATTCTGCACTGTCCTCTATATATACTGCGCACAACTTAAATGCACCACAGGTATGGATGGATAGTATACTTGACAACACAGGTAGGTAGAGCAGTGGCCTACTGTACCGTACTGCTATATATTATATACTGTGATCAGCAAAATTCTGCACTGTCCTCTATATATACTGCGCACAACTTAAATGCACCACAGGTATGGATGGATAGTATACTTGACGACACAGAGGTAGGTAGAGCAGTGGCCTACTGTACCGTACTGCTACATATTATATACTGGTAGTCAGCAAAATTCTGCACTGTCCTACTATATATACTGCGCACAACTAAAATGCACCACAGGTATGGACGGATAGTATATTTGATGACACAGAGGTAGGTAGAGCAGTGGCCTTCTGTACCGTACTGCTATATATTATATACTGGTGGTCAGGAAAATTCTGCACTGTCCTCCTACTATATATACTGCATGCAACTAAAATGCACCACAGGTATGGATGGATAGAATACTTGACAACACAGAGGTAGGGAGAGCAGTGGCCTTCTGTACCGTACTGCTATATATTATATACTGGTGGTCAGCAAAATTCTGCACTGTCCTCCTACTATATATACTGCACACAACTAAAATGCACCACAGGTATGGATGGATAGTATACTTGACGACACAGAGGTAGATAGAGCAGTGGCCTACTGTATTGTACTGCTATTTATTATATACAGGTGGTCAGCAAAATTCTGCACTGTCCTCCTACTATATATACTGTGCACAACTATAATGCACCACAGATATGGATGGATAGTATACTTGACGACACCGAGGTAGGTAGAGCAGTGGCCTACTGTACCGTACTGCTATATATTATATACTGGTGGTCAGCAAAATTCTGCACTGTCCTCCTACTATATATACTGTGTACAACTAAAAAGCTAGAAAGTATTTAGTGTGGAACCGCACTAGTCTGACAGTAATACTAAAGTATAAGGAATAAATGAAAAAAACAATATATGTGCAGTTAATGAATAATTCTTAAACTGCTAATGATTGGCGGTGCTCCCAGGAATTTTGTAGGTTAGACTACAATAAAAAGGAGAGGAAAGACAAAAAACCCTTGTTTGGGAGCACTCATTAGTAACGATCGAAATGTGAGTAGTGAAAGGAAATAAAATAAAACTTAACCTGGGGGCGTGGCTTGGAGGCTGTATGAGCAGGCTGCGTTTTTAGTGAGCTCTCAGGGACCTGAGAGTTAAAGTAGAATACCACAGCAGCATCTTATCCTATTTGATCCAAATTTACTGGATCCTTTATCTAGAGGGCTACTACAGGGGGCGAGTACGAGCTGCGGAATCGGGGAGCCGGTCTTCCGGCTCCCGCGGATTGCGGCCTACTCAACACCCAGAAGCCGGGGCCTAAATTTCCACACTACACCCCAGCTGAGAGACCGGCCTGCCCGGAAAGATTGAAGGACCAGCTACCATCTCACCCCTTATAAGGGTGCATCGGAGGACTCACCGGAGGTTCCCGCTGGTCGGCGAAAGGAGGCCCAGGCTTGGATGACAGACGTGAAGCGCACGACGGGACAGGAGTGGCGGCCATCTTGGAGACGGGAGTGCGGGAGGCAGGACAGAGGAGACCCGGAGGAGACGTCTGGTGACCCGGGAGGAGACTGAGAGCTGCCAGGAGAGGTGGCTGCTGCTGACTGCCGCCGCGCACAGCGGAGGAGCCGCGGCCGAGTCAGACCGGAAGCCGCGCTGTGGGGAAGAGAGCTGTGACCCGGGACCCGTCCGCTGTGAGCGGCCGCAGCGGGGCCGCCCGCCGCAGCAGCGCATCACCAGCCGCAGCTGTAGCCCTGGGACCCGAGAGGCAGGCTGTGTGGAGTTGTAAGCTGGCAGCTGATGCCAGCCGGGACTCGCTGGTCTCTCCCTCACCTGTCAGCCGCGGAGGGGAGCCCTGCGTGGCCGGTCACCACAGCGCTGCAGGACCGAGTCATCAGCCGCTGCAGTGCCAAGAGTCTGAACGTGGACACCACTGACGACCCACCAGCAGCTGGTAAGGAGATTGCCCCCTACACTGCACCACCGCTGACCCCGATCTTCACCATAGAGGCTTAGACAAGCCACTGAGGCAGTTAACCATTTGCTCCCCTCCCATTTACTCTATTAAGCCAAAGGCTTTTGCTCCCCCCCATCAACTCTATTAAGCCAAAGGCTCTTACCTCTGCCAGCATCGCCAGTGCATCAGTAGGAGGCAACAACAAAGAGGGAAGTTGTGACTAGGTCATAGCCGACCCGCAGAACTACCACAACGACATTTACGAACCGGCGGGACTAAGCCCTGATATCGCACGGTGACGATCAGCTCCTGTCGCTATCCATAATCTACATACGTCACTGACATTCCTAACCCCTACCGACACATATACTATACCTATTATTCACAGTAAATTTCTAAACCTGACCGCAGATTCCCCTGCAACTATGAGAAGACCCCTAGACACTCCTTGGAAGGTGTGTCTGCTCGACTGATGCCGCCTTGAAGCCACGTGGGGGGCTACTGTATGGCGATGGCCCGCACCTTGTTATATTGCCGGGGATATGTGAAAGTATAATACTACACCAACCTTTTTGCAGACCGATCTCATGGTGGGAGGCACGAAGAAACAAAAGGCCAAAACCAAGCCAGACGAAACTCCAAAATACGCGACGCGTCATTCTTCGGACCTGCGTCAGTTTCTCACTCCATCAACCGCGGGCCATACTTCCACCCCAGCGACAGCGGATTCCTCGATTCTTCATATACCAAAGGGCGACATGTCGGTTTCCAAAGACGCACATTCCTCATGGACTTCCTCCTCATCTGCAGAAATTAGTGAAATTCTGTCTCACGTCAAGTCGCTTCCTACCAAACAAGACTTCTCCGCGCTAGAGACACGCTTACGCTCTACTATTAAACAGGAGGTGGCAACTCTCCAACAGGACATATCTCAAGTCGCGGCCCGGGTAGATATATTGGAACGCCACGAGACATCTGGCTTGGACACTCTAACTAAATTTCAAGAGGTGCTTACCCATCAGAGGAATGATATTGCCTTTCTCAGGTCACGTATCGAAGATATGGATAACCGCGGGAGGCGGAACAATATTAGGGTCAGAGGCCTCCCTGAGAGTGTCCAACAGGCAGATCTGACGTCAGCCCTTATCTCAATATTTGGAGAGCTTATAGATCTGGATTCGAATGAGACAATCATGTTTGATAGGGCGCATCGAGCCCTCCGTCCTCGCGGTATACCATCAGACAAGCCACGGGATGTGATTTGCAGGCTCCACTATTATGCCCAAAAGGAGGAGATAATGAGGAAAGCCCGTCAACTGAATGATATCGATTTCCAGGGGGAAAAGATTCAACTATTTCCGGATCTTGCATGGTCGACATTGCAACAACGCCGTGCCTTAAAGCCTCTTACCGATTCCCTCCGGAAGCAAGAGGTGAAATATAGATGGGGCTTCCCTTTTTCTCTCCAGGTCACCCACAATGGCAGATCGGTTATCCTCTCCAGACCTTCAGAGTTACCAGCCTTCCTCTTGACTTTGGGTTTGCAGCCAATATTGTTACCTGATTGGGACTCTTTTCACCACCAACCTGAAATACCAGAGGTGTCTCCTCCAGAAGACGGGTGGCAACAAGTGCGATCCCCGCGGCCGCGGGGAACTGGGACTGGGAGCGCACGATCTTCCGAGCCTCCATGATGGCGTTGCCTTATTCTTTTGAGGCATAAAAGTTTTTGTCATTGCAGCCGCATAATTGGTTTCTTTTGCTCCTTTGTGCCGCAATGCGCTATTGATATGTATAATCGGTTCTGTAATGGTTCTTCTAAATGATTGTTATGTTTTAGTTAGCTTGCGTTTCGATTATGTCCAGACTGCATTTTTGCTAACGATGCTCATACTTTCCTCATTCCTTAGTAAATTTTTGAGTACTGTATAGATTCCTAGACTCGTGGGCGGTCGCCTTCAGTGGCCCCCTGTAGGACCCCCTATATGCTGCACCCCCTATCTCTTCGGGCTAGGAGCTGGCAGGACCCCGCTCCTGTCCCTATTGCAGCAACCTTTTTTCTACCACTACGGTTAGCTAGGTTTGATATTATAGCACTTTGTGCTGTGGTTTTCCATACTACATTCTTTTTTATTTTTCTTGATTATATTTGGACTTTCTTCTTTTCTTTTCTTACTGTCCTTTTTTCTTCTTCTCCCTCTACTATGGTTGAGATGATTGATATAAATCTGTTCAGGTTTAGGCTATAATGAGTCACGGTGATTTACATGTTACTTCCCTCAATGTTAAGGGCCTAAATATCCCTGAGAAAAGGTCCAAACTTCTCAAATGGCTCAGAGATGAGAAAGTGGACGTTGCCTTTATCCAGGAAACTCATTTTAAGATTGGTCATGTACCATCACTTAAATGTCATTATTATCCCCATGTCTTCATGACTAATAATCCCTCTGGTAAGACACTAGGTGTAGCTATTCTGTTTGCTCGCCACTTGCCTGTTCAAAATGTCACTTCTCATAGACTAGTGGAAGGCAGGGGGTTGTTGGTAAAGTGCGATATCCATAACCAACGTTTTTCCTTTTTGACTGTATATGCTCCCAATACTAAGCAGCCTTCCTTCTTGACCTCGGTTCTGGAACTCGCCGAGCCTCTTTTGGAGGGAGTGGTGGTGATGGGAGGCGACCTGAACTGGACTCTCGACCCTCTCCATGACTCATCTAAAAAGGTATCTCATAAACCAGAGAAGGAGTATAGGAGGATGAGACGCGCTCTGCTTGACCACCAGCTGATCGACACGTGGAGGTTGACACACCCTTCAGAGGTAGACTACTCTTTCTTTTCCCATCCCCACCAGACATATTCTAGGATTGACTACTTGTTTCTAAGCCACCGACACTTACACCTAATTTCTGACACCTCTATAGGACAGATTGTATGGTCCGATCATGCCCCTGTTAATCTCACGATACGCCTTCCTTCAAGTCCACGGCGTCAATGGTCATGGCGTTTCAACGACACACTTTTACAAGATGAGATATGTCGCTCTCAAATAGGAGCGGCTATAGACTCCTATATTGGCGACAATGACCTAGACGATATATCTAAACTCTCGGTGTGGGAGGCACATAAGTGTGTCCTGCGTGGGGTTTGCATTCAGATAGGCTCTCGACGCAAAAAGCAGAGAGAACAGCTCAGAGAGGATCTATTATTTAAAATAAAATCCTTAGAACTCTTACATAAGAAGTCCCACACTCCTCAACATTATGCAGATCTCGAGACAGCTAGGGCAGATTTGAACAGACTGCTTTCCGATAGAGTCAAGTTCTCCTACCGGAAATGTCGAAGCAGATATTATCAATGGGGCAATAAACCGGGGAAATTGTTAGCCAGGGCTCTTCGTGAACAACGTGCTATTACTTTCATTCATTGCATTAAGGATGGTCGGGGGAAACCCCTCCACGAGACTCCCCACATAGCTAAAGCCTTCCAGGCTTATTACTCCGCCCTGTACAATCTTTCTGGGCCATCTGGGAGGATAGACAAGATTTCACACCAAACAGCCATAGCAGATTATTTAAACAGCATAGATTACCCTACTTTGTCAAAAGAAGATGCAGAAGGTTTAGACGCACCCTTCTCTCCTGAGGAGGTTTTAAAAGTCATCGAATCCTCCCCTAATGGCAAAAGTCCGGGCCCCGACGGGTACACTATTGCTTACTATAAGGCCTTTAAGGAGAAATTAACCCCTATTCTCACAAGAGCTTTTAACACCGTGTCGGAAAAATCACAGTTTGCTTCACAATCCCTAGAGGCACATATCACTGTTCTACCCAAGGAGGGTAAAGACCCCAGCCTCTGCTCCAGTTACCGGCCGATCTCACTACTAAATTTAGATATAAAACTCTTCGCAAAGCTGATTGCAAATCGCCTTAAATTGCTGCTACCAGATTTAATTCATGGAGACCAGGCGGGGTTTGTCTTGGGTCGGGAAGCCAGGGATAATACCTCTAAGGTGCTTAATATGATCTATTATGCCAACCAGGCCACATCCCCCTCAATTATATTGTCAACTGATGCTGAAAAAGCGTTTGATAGGGTGGATTGGGACTTTATGTCCGGCATCCTGAGGCACCTGGGACTTGGCAACGCTTGTCTCCATAGAATTTTATCCCTATACTCTACGCCATTTGCCAAAATTAAGATTAATGGCTCCTTATCGGACCCCTTTACCATTTCCAATGGCACGCGACAGGGATGCCCGCTATCCCCTTTACTTTTTGTCTTAGGCATGGAAGCCTTAGCGAGAAGCATTAGGGCTAACCGAAATATCTCTGGGTTATTAGTAAGAGGACGCGAATACAAATTAGCTTTGTATGCTGATGATTTGCTTGCCCTAATTTCAAACCCGGTGACTTCTCTCCCAAATTTGATGCTAGAATTTGATAGGTTCGGAGCCCTTTCTAATTTTAAGATAAATTATTCCAAATCCATAGCAATGAACCTAACCACTTCCCCTGGCGTGCTGACCGGTCTGAAGGGCTCTTTCCCTTTTACTTGGCACGAACACAGAGTTAAGTACTTGGGGGTAATGCTATCTAACGATTTATCTAAAATATTTCCCTTAAATTTCGGCCCCTTGTTGAAAACACTCCGTTTAGACTTCCAGAAATGGAAGAAACTGCGTTTATCCTGGTTTGGTAGGATTAACGTGGTTAAAATGAACGCTCTCCCCAGGATTCTATTCTTTCTTCAAACCCTCCCTATATACATCCCTCCTCTGTGGTTCAGGGACGTTCAGAACCTCATTCGCACGTTTGTTTGGGGAGGTAAAGTTCCCAGATTTAAACATGACATTCTATTCCGGAGGGGACATCAAGGGGGACAACAACTCCCTCATATTCCCAGCTACTACCATGCTGTACAATTAAATAGAGTTTTGGAATGGACAAGGGCCAAAGACTCTAAACAATGGGTGCTTTTGGAAGAAGGCTGTCTCCCACATTACATAGAAATAGTTCCATGGCTGCCCTCCCTCCCGAAAATCGCTCACCCAACGGTCACCCCCACGCTTAAAGTATGGCACAAGCTCAGGTTAAAGACACACATTTCCTCTCAGTGGTCCCCCTTGACTTCTTTTCTTCATAACCCCGAATTTGGTCCTGGACTCCACAGCCTGGCATTTGCTTCTTGGGCTGAGGCGGGGCTTTTCAGGGTCGGTCAGCTGGTGAGTTCGGGTAGAGTGCGCTCATTCTCAGATGTTCAGTCCCTCTGGAAAATATCAAGCGTCGATTTTTGGAAGTTCCTTCAGGTTCATCATTTTCTGGCATCCTCCAAAAATCTTTCTGACATAACCAGAGATCTCACTAATTTCGAAAAACTATGCGTTTCCACTCGTTCCCCTACACATACCATCTCCCAAATTTATGCGCTTATTGTGGAGGACCTGTTTTCCCAACCCCCTGCCTTCATGACTTCTTGGGAAAGGGAAATGCGAGGGATAAACTCTCAGGCCAATTGGGACACTATATTTCGTAATGCTCAGGCAAGCTCTCTATGTTTGTCGACGAAGGAAACGGTATATAAGCTTATATATAGATGGTACAGGATTCCCTGTGTCCTTAATAAAATGTTTCCTACCCTTTCGAATCTCTGCTGGAGGTGTAAGGGGGCACCAGGGAGCTTTTTACACATCTGGTGGGACTGCCCTCTTATAATTCCTTTCTGGAAGGATGTTTTTAGATGCTCCGAGCTGATAGTGGGAGATGTGTTACCCGAGGGGCCTGAGTTTTGGCTCTTTAATCTTACTTCAGCAAGTGCACATTCTTATAAATGCTCACTTCTGAGACACCTTAGCAACGCTGCAAGGGCCGTGATACCGACTCTTTGGAGATCCACCTCCCCACCCTCGATCAAACAATGGTTTAACAAGATTACATACTTTTTAGACATGGAAGACCTTATATCCTTCTCGATGGGAAGAACCACTGACTTTACCGCTACCTGGTTTCCGTGGTTTGATTTCATGGAGTCTCCGATATACAGGTCCTATATGGTAACTTAATCATCCCCGTATAAATCTCTAGACAAAAAACTTCATCTCAACTGACTTCTTTTATATTCTCTTCCTTTTCATATTTCTCACTTTCTTTCTGTTTCTACTCTCTTTTTCCTTTCCTACATTTCTCATAATTAATGCTTTATAATGTCTGTATTCCTTTATATATATTTTGATGGAAGAACAGTCAACTTTTCTATCTGTGCTATTATGTTTAAAACAAAGTTAATAAGACGGTACGACCAGATATGTTTTCTTTTGTTTATTTTGGATTCAATTGTTTGAAAATGTTGTACTACTGTTATATCTACAGCTTTAATAAAAACAGATTAAAGAAAAAAAAAAAAAAAAAAAAATAAAACTTAACCTTTATTTCTTGAAAATAAAAAGATATATATACCTAAAGTAATATCTATAATAGAAGAGCTTGTTGACTAATGAAAAAACTTGGTGACCTTTTTAACATATGAGGTACAAGATGGTTGAAGAGGGTGAAAATATCGAAGGACAATGATGTGTTAAATATCTATATATATATATGTGATATATGTGTGGATGCCATGTGGCACCAAACGGCATTAAAGGCATCCCAAAGGAACATCACTGAGCATGCCCAAAATATAGGTATAACTGGTAGCGTAGTTGTAATGTGAAACTCGAGATTAGAGTACCAAAAAGATAAGAGAAAGAATGTTGGAATAAGTCGAAGGTTTCATTTGGGAAAGAGGCCCACTGCACCTGGTATTCTCAGGAGGTTTCCCTTCCTGATACTAAACAGGCCATGCCTGCTTAGCTTCCGAGATCGGACAAGATCGGGCGTGTTCAGGGTAGTATGGCCGTGGGCCAATGTTGGGAGGGTAATGGGAAAACCACACTCTGCTTTCTGTACTTCACATATAATGAAAGAAATTGATCTGAAATGGTATTTCCAGATAGGAGTGTGTGTTTGTGGCAGAGAGATGTTGAGAAAGAGGCACAAGGGAATGAAAAGAGATTGAAAGGAGAAAAACAATTTGTGTGTGGGAAAGATTGTGAAGATATGTGTGTAAGTGTGTCTGCTGGTGGAAAAAGGGGTGAGAAAGGGTGTGTATTGGTGATTGTGTGAGGTATTGAGAAATGGTGAAAATGGATATTGCAGATGGGTGCTAGCTGGGATTTGATATGGAAGAGAAAAACTTTATGTGTTGAGCATGTTGGAGCTGGGTCAAATTGGTTGTTAGTACCCTGAACACGCCCGATCTTGTCCGATCTCGGAAGCTAAGCAGGCATGGCCTGTTTAGTATCAGGAAGGGGAACCTCCTGAGAATACCAGGTGCAGTGGGCCCTTTTTCAAGAAAAATACCCATTCTCCACACTTTTGCTTCTGGAAAAACCTATTGAATCAATTTTCCTCTGATTTATGTACGGTACAGATAGCAGCAGTGACCTTTCTTTTCATTTCATTTACTTTCATTCCAACAAACGTCCCACGGCCATACTACCCTGAATACGCCCGATCCTGTCCGATCTCGGAAGCTAAGCAGGCATGGCCTGGTCAGTATCCGGAAGGGAAACCTCCTGAGAATACCAGGTGCAGTGGGCCTCTTTCCCAAATGAAACCTTCAACTTATTCCAACATTCTTTCTCTCACCATTTTGGTACTCCAATCTCGAGTTTCACATTACAACTACGCTACCAGTTATACCTATATTTTGGGCATACTCAGTGATGTTCCATTGGGATGCCTTTAATGCCGTTTGGTGCCACATGGCATCCACACATATATCACATATATATATATATATAGATATTTAACACATCATTGTCCTTCGATATTTTCACCCTCTTCAACCATCTTGTACCTCATATGTTAAAAAGGTCACCAAGTTTTTTCATTAGTCAACAAGCTCTTCTATTATAGATATTACTTTAGGTATATATATCTTTTTATTTTCAAGAAATAAAGGTTAAGTTTTATTTAATTTCCTTTCACTACACACATTTCGATCGTTACTAATGAGTGCTCCCAAACAAGGGTTTTTTGTCTTTCCTCTCCTTTTTATTGTATTACAACTAAAAAGCACCACAGGTATGGATGGATAGTATACTTGACGACACAGAGGTAGGTAGAGCAGTGGCCTACTGTACCGTACTGCTGTATATTATATACTGGTGGTCAGCAAAATTCTGCACTGTCTTCCTACTATATATACTGCGCACAACTAAAATGCACCACAGGTATGGATAGATAGTATACTTGACGACACAGAGTAGGTAGAGCAGTGGACTACTGTACCGTACTGCTATATATTATATACTGGTGGTCAGCAAAATTCTGCACTATCCTCCTACTATATATACTGCTCACAACTAAAAAGCACCACAGGTATGGATGGATAGTATAATTGAGGACACAGGTAGGTAGAGCAGTGGCCTACTGTACCGTACTGCTATATATTATATACTGGTGGTCAGCAAAATTCTGCACTGTCTTCCTACTATATATACTGCGCACAACTAAAATGCACCACAGGTATGGATGGATAGTATACTTGATGACACAGAGGTAGGTAGAGCAGTGGCCTACTGTACCGTACTGCTATATATTATATACTGGTGGTCAGGAAAATTCTGCACTGTCCTCCTACTATATATACTGCGCACAACTAAAATGCACCACAGGTATGGATGGATAGAATACTTGACAACACAGAGGTAGGTAGAGCAGTGGCCTTCTGTACCGTACTGCTATATATTATATACTGGTGGTCAGCAAAATTCTGCACTGTCCTACTATATATACTGCACACAACTAAAATGCACCACAGGTATGGATGGATAGTATACTTGACGACACAGAGGTAGGTAGAGCAGTGGCCTACTGTATTGTACTGCTATATATTATATACAGGTGGTCAGCAAAATTCTGCACTGTCCTCCTACTATATATACTGTGCACAACTATAATGCACCACAGATATGGATGGATAGTATACTTGACGACACAGAGGTAGGTAGAGCAGTGGCCTACTGTACCGTACTGCTATATATTATATACTGGTGGTCAGCAAAATTCTGCACTGTCCTCCTACTATATATACTGTGCACAACTAAAAAGCACCACAGGTATGGATGGATAGTATACTTGACGACACAGAGGTAGGTAGAGCAGTGGCCTACTGTACCGTACTGCTGTTTATTATATACTGGTGGTCAGCAAAACTCTGCACTGTCTTCCTACTATATATACTGCGCACAACTAAAATGCACCACAGGTATGGATGGATAGTATACTTGACGACACAGAGGTAGGTAGAGCAGTGGCCTACTGCACCATACTGCTATATATTATATACTGGTGGTCAGCAAAATTCTGCACTGTCCTCCTACTATATATACTGCGCACAACTAAAATGCACCACAGGTATGGATGGATCGTATAGTTGACGACACAGAGGTAGGTAAGCAGTGGACTACTGTACTGTACTGCTATATAATACTGGTGGTCACTGGGCAGCAAAATTCTGCACTGTCCTCCTACTATATACTACAATGCAGCACAGATATGGAGCGTTTTTCAGACAGAGAACGTAGATATTTTAAGCACAATGAGCACAGATATTTGCAGCACACTGAGCACAGATATTTCCAGAACACTGAGCACAGATATTTGCAGCACACTGAGCACAGATATTTGCAGCACACTGAGCACAGATATTTGCAGCACACTGAGCACAGAAACTGAGAGAATGCAGCCACGTCCTCTCCCTATCATCTCCAATGCACGAGTGAAAATGGCGGCGACGCGTGGCTCCTTAGATAGAATACGAATTTGCGAGAATCTGACAGCGGGATGATGATGTTTGGGCTCGCTCGGGTTAACCGAGCAAGGCGGGAGGATCCGAGTCTGCCTCGGAACCGTGTAAAATTGGTGAAGTTCGGGGGGTTCAGATTCCAAGGAACTGAAACCGTTCATCACTAAGGCTAACCAGTAATGTTTTCACCTGCTGATGTACTTAGTGGGTAATTCAGAGTTGATTGTAGCAGCAAATTTGTTAGCAGATGGGCAAAACCATGTACAGTGCAGGGGAGGTAGATGTAACATGTGCAGAGAGAGTTAGATTTGGGTGGGTTATATTGTTCTGTGCAGGGTAAATACTGGCTGCTTTATTTTTACACTGCCATTTAATAAAATGCAGTTAAATTCAATTTGGTTCCATACTCACAATCTCCAAAAAGACTTCAAAGAGTTACAAACCAACAATAACACACAAAGGCAGCAGGCTGAGGCAGGGACACATGGAGCAGAAGTAAGATAACAGCTCTTACCCGTGGCCACGGTTGATCTAGGTACCCCAGCACCAGTACACCTTCCTTCTTCATGTTTCAATGTTGGATTGATCTCGGTGGTGGCCTCCAAAATTATTTTGCTGTTCAAAATAATTGAAGTCTCTTTGGTAGATTTATTGCACTGGAAAATTCACAGGGCTCATGATAAAAGAATATCATGAACTGCCCATTGACACAATAATTTCATCTTATATACTTCTAATTACAGCGTTACATGATCCAATCCAATTAACAGGCCAATAATTTACATAGACCAATCACAATTCATTTATCAGAGTATATTATTAATTTAAAAACTCCCCTTAGGGAGGATCTCCAATTAATTAGCTCAACATCTTGTAATTATGACTGTTTAATATCAAAATACATTTTACCTTTCACCTACTTTTAATTATCTTTATTCTGCAAAATACAATTGCCTACTCTGCAGAACACTAGCTAACCACAGTCTCATGACACACTGCGCAGCTGCCGTACTTCTTGTTTTCACTAACGTCAGTTTCTGCAAACATATAAAAAAAAATCACTTTTAAAGCAACAGTTTATTTTATGAACAATAGACAAACTGACATCCAGCTTCCATTTTGTATTCACTTATCTATATCAGGCATTACGGTGTGTAATAATGTGTAAGGGGCATTATGTATTTATAATAATGTGTAAAGGGCGTTACGTTGTGTAATAATGTCTAAGGGGCATTATGTATTTATAATAATGTGAAAAGGGCGTTACAGTGTGTAATAATGTGTAAGGTGCATTACGTATTTATAATAATCTGTAAAGGGCATTACGGTGTGTAATAATGTGTAATGTGCATTACGGATGTGTAATAATGTGTAATGGGCATGACGGATGTATAATTATGTGTAATGGGCATTATGGTGTGTAATAATGTGTAATGTGCATTACGGATGTATAATAATGTGTAATGGGAATTACAGTGTGTAGAATAATGTGTTATGGGCATTACAGTGTGTAATAATGTGTAATGGGTGTCAAAGTCGAAAAATATCGTTATTCACATTGTCATATACTAACCCCAATGCGCCCGCCCACTGCTCGTGCATGCAGTCTGCCGTGCGTGCACATGTCCGCAAATTGCGTACACTCGCTCCGGCAATTATGCGCATGACATGCGTATGTACGGTAGAGTTTATGGGCTTGTAGCGGGCGACTCGTTTATAGTACAATTAACCCACATAGCGTGTTTTATAGATAATATTCCCCTTAACAATGTCAGTAAGTTTGTTTAGTTTAAACGGTTTCAGGGACTTGGGAATTCCTCTTTACATGATACAAAGGGTCTGACAAAGGTTGAACAGCGGTGTCTGGTACCTAACTGAAGAGTATTTTATTAGAAACATTCCGGTGTTGGTTAGGAAGAGATCGGTCGCTCCAGCGTATAGTTATATGTAAAAGTAGTTTATGGACATTTACAGTATTTGCAGTTCATTACACATGCAGGGGGGATCCAGAGGATGCCTCCCACCTGAGCAGTTGGAGAGAGACACATCCCACCCGTACGAACCCACCTATGACCTTTTGTTATAGTGCAAAGAGACATTCCTGTGTCCAATGAACAATGAGATTGTAAGGACCATTGTATTGTGAATGTAGGCTGTAAATATAAGGCAGCCAGCCTGGGCCAGCTCACTCACTTCTCTCAACAAAGGTTTTCATCATTGATTAACTTGGAGCTGGTTTCCAGATTGCGCCTGCGATTCATTCCCACGTGTGTAAGTTTTTCTCTGTGGCCATTTCGTTACTCTGTATGTATGCAATTGTTCTTTTGTAGCTAACTTATATTATAAGTGTTTGCCATTTATCCTCTTTCTGTTTATTTGTATTTGCAATCGTTTGCTAATGTTTGTATTTCTGCTTAGTTATTGTGTTTAGGTATTAATGTCAGGTCTGTAGTGTATGAACTGTTTTTGTTTTTCCCTTTTCTTATGTACTAAATATCGTCAGTAAAGGTGTTGGAACCTTAGCAAGGAGTGTGTGTTTCACTAGTTAGTATAAAGGGTTTCTGAGCGTCTCAATCGCTCAAACAGCTTTCATATTATCTGGGTTAATCAGCGTTTCATTGTGGTAGTATTACAGTACTAAGGTCTACAGTATAAGCATACCCTTACAGTGTGTTGTTACAAGGTTGTCTGTGTGTAGATCAGTGAGCGTCAGCGCCGCTCGTATCCCGCTCTTGCAGTACAGCGTCCGCTACGCTCATAGCGTAGCATTACGGTACTCGGGCCGCCTATAGCGTGCTCGATACCAAGCGTAAGCTGTGAGCGAATGTGCCGCTCGTGCATCTCGACCACGGCCTAGCGTCTGCTACGCTAAGTGCGTACCATTATGGCACCTCGTGCATCTATTGCGTATGTTGTAAGTATATAGCTTAGGTTCAAGATAAATAATTAGCTTTATCATGGGCATTATGGATGTAAAATAATGTGTAATGGGCATTACGGTATGTAATAATGTGTAATGGGCATTACGGATTTATAATTATGTGTAAAGGGCATTATGGTGTGTATTAATATGTCATGTGCATTACAGACGTATAATAATATGTAATGGGCATTGTGGTTTGTGGCATAATGTTTAATGGGCATTCCGGATGTAAAATAATGTCTAATGGGCATTACGTATGTGTAATAATGTGTAATGGGTATTACGGATGTATAATTATGTGTAAAGGGCACTATGATGTGTAATAAAGTGTAATGTGCATTACGGATGTATAATAATGTATAATGGGCATTACGGTTTTGTAGCATAATGTGTAATGGGCATTACGGTGTGTAATGAGCATTATGGATGTATAAATATGTGTAATGGGCATTACGGTTTGTAATAATGTGTTATGTGCATTACGGATGTATAATAATGTGTAAAGGGCATTACAGTTTATAATAATGTGTAATGGGCATTACGGATGGATAATGTGTAATGGGCAATACGGTGTGTGATAATGTGTAATGGACATGACAGTGTGTAATAATGTGTAATGTGCAGTACGGATGTATAATAATGTATAATGGACACGACGGTGTGTGGCATAATGTGTAATGGGCATTACGCTGTTTGGTATAATGTGCAATGGGCATTACGGTGTGTAATGAGCATTACAGTGTGTAACAATGTGTAATGGGCATTACATATGTATAATAATGTGCAATGGGCATTACGGTGTGCAGTATAATGTGTAATGTGCATTTTAGTGTCCAGTAATGTGTAATGGGCATTACAGTGTGTAATGCGCACTACAGTGTGTAACAATGTGTAATGGGCATTACAGATGTATAATAATGTGTAATGGGCATTACAGTGTATAGCATAATGTGCAATGTGCATTTCAGTGTGTAATAATGTGTAATGGCATTACGGTGTGTAATAATGTGTAATGGACATTACGGATGTTTAATAATGTGTAATAGGCATTACGGTGTGTAGCATAATGTGTAATGGGCATTATTGAGTATAATGGGCATTATGGTGTGTAATAATGTGCAATGGGCATTATGGATGTATTATTATGTGTAATGGGCATTTTGGTGTGTAATAATGTGTAATGTACATTACGGATGTATAATAATGTGTAATGGGCATTACAGTTTTGTAGCATAATGTGTAATGGGCATTACGGTGTGTGTAATAATATGTACTGGGAATTATGGTGTGCAATGTGTAATGGACATTATGGATGTGTAGTAATGTTTAACGGGCATTACAGTTTGTATCATAATGTGTAATGGACATTACAGTGTGTAATAATGTGTAAAGAGCATTGCGGTGTGTGGTATATTATGTAATAGGCATTATGGTGTATAATAATGTGTAATGGGCATTACGGTGTGTAGCATAATGTGTAATGGGCATTACTGAGTAAAATAGGCATTACAGATGTAGAATAATGTGTAATGGGCATTTCAGATCGGTAATAATGTGTAATAGGCATTACGGATGTATAATTAAGTGTAAAGGGCATTTTGGTGTGTAATAATGTGTAATGGGCATTATGAATGTATAATTAAGTGTAATGGGCATTATGGTGTGTGTAATAATAAGTACTGGACATTACGGTGTGTAATGTGTATTGGGCATTACGGTGTATATAATAATGTCTTATGGGCATTACGGCTTTATAATAATGTGTAATGAACATTACGGTGTGTAATGTGTAATTGGCAATATGGTGTGTAATAATGTGTAATGTGCATTACAGATGTATAATAATGTGTAAAAGGCATTAAGGATGTGTAATAATGTGTAATAGGCATTACGGTGTGTAATAATGTGTAATGGGCATTACGGACATATAATAATGTGTAATGTGCACTAAGGATTGTAGAATAATGTGTAACGGGCATTAAAGATGTGTAGTAAGGCGCCCATAACTTTATTGTGATTACATAAACCTTTCTTAAGCTAGCTTATCACTAAAATAAAACAACACGCACACTGAAATAAAGACACGGACACGGTAGCTGGAGTTAAAGGTCAGACGATATTTATTGATTGCTGACCAACTCTTTAAACTATAATTGTAATTGAATTGGAATTAATTTAGATTGTAGAGTTAAATTTAAATTGGAGGATGGCAAAGGAAAGTCGCTACCAGACACCAGCTCCAGTCACCTAGATGAAAACCAACAAACCATGGAGGGGAGTACCCAAACCTTGCCTCCTTCCTGCATAACCCGCATTGTGCTGGCCTCACCACTCTTTTCTCTGGCAAATGTTCGGTTCCCGCATGGGAACGTCTAAATGTCCAACTGCAAGAGAAGCACACACCTGCCGTCCTTCTAAAGAGGGTGCTCCACAATGACCACTTATGCCTGTTTGACCGCTGGTTGGTAGTGACTTCCCGCCAATCTGGCTTTCAATAGCCAACTGAAGGAACAAAACAAAGTAAATGTAATCAGGGAGGGCGGGAGTGCATACAATAAGTGGCAAGAGGAAGTCTGAGGCACATGATCCTGCCCTATATACTAACATACGGCCAACCCTTTAAAGCTTGATGGACAACCCTCTAATCCTATAGGAAAAACCACCGGAAATATGATCTGCCTAGCAACTGCTTAGTCATCAAACAACCAATCACCAAAAGTTCGGCTCTTATATGGCCTCAGGCTTATGCAGCCTTCAGCTAATCTAAGACGATCACTTATGCCTGTTTGACCGCTGGTTGGTAGCGACTTCCTGCCACCAAAGGTTTACAAAACCGCCACCGCCATCCGAACCAGCAAATAATAACAAACTAAGAACAAACTAAAGAGCCCTAATGAAAAGGACCAAAAACATCCTCCATGAAAACCTGCACTACGGAGAAAGATGCACCCCATCCTCCTTGTAGAACTGCCGATTACGCAGCACAAGTAAAGGATGCCTGATAGCTACTCCACCTATGGCCCTAACAAACAGAGACACTGCCGAGTTCACCTTCTTGCGAGCCTTCTCCAGAGCCGAGAAACGCACCGCACCACGCCAATGAAAACGCGGAACTATCTCCGACCACACAATACGGACTCCCGGCCAGTGACAACGAATTGCCACCAAATCCGCCTTAATGGACAAAATTAAATCTATGCCCTTAACTCGGCCCAAATCATTCCCACCTATTTGCAGGATAATACAACTGGGGCGACCCCAGCGGCGCTCACGGTGAAAAAGGAGCCGCAACAAATCACCCCACAGCATGCCCCTGACACCTAACCAACGCAACTCCCTGGACCCAAAAACATCAGCTGCCCTAAGTGCCATGAGATGCCTCGCCGCCCCAAAATCAACTGAAAAGAAAAACACCCTAACATCAGAAATGTGAACACAAAACAAAACATATATAATGCAATAAACAGAAATAACCCAAGTGAAGGAGAAAACTCAAAAAACCTCCCGTGGACCTTAAGAGAACAGCCAATTGAAATTAGGCCCCCTCGGAGGAAAATTTAAAAATTCACTTCACACCCTCGATTCCTGAACGGTAAGCGTTCAAAAACCAACGAGTAAACACGTTTTTGGGTTAGTGCAACAGGCGCACCTACATCTTATCAAAACGGACATGAGACTTATAGGAGGCGGACTTTCAATGGCCCAGCTCCCGAATAGCCGCCGGGGATGAACCCGTAGCCGCTGCATGGGTAGCCACCCCAATCCGAAAGGAATGGGTACCGAAGTGCGCCCCGCGCAAGCCCAACGCCTCCAAACATTTCTTAGACACAGCAGCAAATTGAAACTTCATCAGCAGGCCAGCGTGCGCGTGCACCAGCAACTGGTCGCCCTCCGAAGGCCTCAACCGGAGATACTCCTGCGCCAACCGCAGCGGGCAAACACTCGCTTCCTCCTGAGCCTCCAAGGACACCCAGCGACCCCGACCTGTTTGATCTGTCTTGGACCGCACAATCCTACAGAGCAACAGGCCATCCTGCAGGCGTACATTCTCGTAAAGCATACCCGAGATGACTTGCTGAACGCCACTAACTCGCTCACTCGGAAAGCCCCAAAGAAAGCTAGGGCATATGCACAACTAAACAGGGCCACCTCGAACTCCGAGGTCGCAATTCGAGGCAGCACACCCAGCAACACCGTTAGAAGCTGCAACGTCACGGGTCTACGGAAGTCCGCGGGCGCTGGTCGCATCCTAGCCTATTCTTTAAGTGCTCTGGAAATGACAAAAGACCCAGTGGGGTCCATCATCCCGTGGAGCTGAGAGTGAAAGGAAATGCTCGCAAGGGCAGAAGACATGGGCGCTTTTGACCTACCCTTTTGATAATGTTCCCAAACAAAGGCTATCAAAACGCCAGCCGTGGACTCACCTGCCACATCGTACCTACTTTGAAATGCCGACCAATCACGCCAGGCCGCATCATACGCCCTGAGCGTGGAAGGAGCCAACGCACACCTGGCCAGAGCAGCTAACCTGATTCGACAATCTGCCAGACAGAAGGTGGGCACGGTAAACCCTCCGCTGCCGCTCCCAGAACCAACGCCCGGAACTTATCAAATTGGAACCGAGACAATGCATCCGCAATTCCTTTGTCGATTCCGGGAACATGACGGGCCCTGAAATTAATATTGCGCCGCAAGAAAACTAACACTAGATGCCGTAGAAGCCGCAAAGCCTGAGGAGAGGACCACCCCCAAGTTGGCCCACAACTCAAGAAATCCTGGCAAAAAATGCCCCGAAGCCCTGACTGTCCAAGGCATCCGTGAACAACTGGAGCCAACTGCTGGAACAACAAGGGGGAGGCCACAAAACCTCCCTGTTGAAGGACACCAGGAACGAAACCCAAATCCGCAAATCATCCCTGATCTCGCGGGAAAGGTACACGGTGTGATGCTGCCGTACCATCCCACGCCGTGGCCCGTTCCAGTTTGCGACAGAAAACCCTACCCATGGGGATAATCTGGCACGCAAAGTTGAACGAACCCAGTAAAGACTGTACCTGCTTAAGCCGAACCCTGCGCTTGCCTAAACAATCGTGAATTAAACCCAACAGCTTACACACTTTATCCTCGGGGAGGCGACATCAACCCGCCACCGTGTCTATTTAAATTCCTAAATAGCTAAGACAAGTACAGGGGCCCTCACACTCGTCCTGCGCGACGGGAACCCCCAAACTTTTGAACAAGGACCTAGCCACCGACAGAATATCTCCACAGATCGAACTGCCCCCTGGGCGCATAAAGAGAAAATCGTCCAGGTAGTGAGCCACCCCGAGTTGGCCGGAGGCGGCCTGGACGCACCAGTGCAAAAACGTGCAAAATCTCTCAAAATAGGCGCAGGAGACCGAACAGCCCATGGGAGACACCGATCCACATAAAACTCGACCCCCAGTTTGAAACCCAGAAACCGCAGGGAATCTGGATGCAGGGGAAGTAGCCGAAAATCCGACTCCACGTCCAATTTCGCCAACAGGCCCCCCGGACCACAGTTCCGCACCAAGCGCAGAGCAACATCAAAAGACTGATAACGCACCCTGCACACGGCCTGAGGAATGGAGTCATTAACCGAAACGCCCAAAGGATGCGACAAGTGCTGTATCAGGCGAAACGTGCCCGGGCCTTCTTGGGCACCACCCCAATGGGGGAGATGCACAAGGAGGGCATAGGGGGAAAGGCGTAGGGCCCACACATATGCCCCAAGCCGATCTCCGCATCCACTTTCCGCCGGACCTCCTGTGGGAATTCGCGAGCCGACCTCAAATTCTGGCGCGCCACCACGTGCACCGAATCCGAAATGGGCCGACGAAAACCATGCCGAAATCCCTTCAAAAGGAGCGACGCTGCCGACTTGTCGGGGTATAAACTCAGCCAGCGCCGCAATTTGGGAACTCGAATCGGGGAGAAGGCCTTACTTGCCAACTCCCCCCGGCCTCGGCTGGAGCGGAGGGCTTACAGCTCGCCGCCGAGGTGCAGTCTTTGGCCGGGTGACCCCGTACAACTTACACGAGTGTCGAAAACGTCAATTTACTCCCCTGGTGCATTTTCCTCGTTGTAGGCAAAACACTATCCTTTCCCCACCGAGCAGGAGCCCAAAACCCCGGCCGCCACGGGCTTCTTGACCACGGCGTCCGGAGTGGGCTTAAACTGCTGTGTGACCTCCAACCACACCTTGACATCCTTAAAACCCGCGGGCAGAATGGGGTTACCATCATGATTATGACGGAATTTCTCGTCGTAATCCCGCCAAGCAGAACCTTTGGATTTTAAGTATATGTCATGCACCAAAAACAGGTATTTGACCAAATTGGAATACTCAGCGGGCCGCGATTCTGTGCAGCAAGCCTTAAAAACCAAGAACCCCCGCAACCACTGGTGAAAATTGCAGAAAGCACTCTCCCCAATGCCCCCCGGTTTCTTAGCTGCGTCAAAACAGGTGTATGGCATAATGTGTAATGGGCATGATAGTGTTTAATAATGTGTAACGGGCTTTACGGTGTATGGCATAATGTGTAATGGGCATTATGGTGTGTAATAATGTGTAACAGGCTTTACGGTGTATGGCATAATGTGTAATGGGCATTATGGTGTGTAATAATGTATAATAGGCATTACGTGTGTAATAATGTGTAACGGCGATGGATATGGGTCAGCTGGGTGCTCATAATTCAAGTTGCTGTTTGTGCATTACTATACAGGTTGTGTGACACAGGTGTGTACATTACACATGTACTTTGTAATTAAATTATGTTTAATATTTTTCTTACAGATATGTCAGCAGAGGAAAATCACAAATTCTGGTCTGGATTCATTGAATTGTATCACGAGAACGAGTGCCTGTGGTGTGTAATAAGTGTGGACTATGCCAACAGGACAAAGAGGAATCGGGCGTATGACCAGCTGATCAGATACAGTAGAGCCAGGAACAGCGCTGCATACCTAAATTGGGTAAAGAAGATCAAACAATGTCAAAGTGTTTTTGTAGGAGCAGAATAAGTACAAGGAATTGCAACGTTCAAGAGCCGGGATGGATGAGGTTTACAAGCCAACGCTGTGGTACTATGACCTCATGATTCATTTTGGAGCAAGAGCCAAGGATAAGGTCACAGTGTAATCTGGATCCGGATTCTCCCACTCTTGTGGAAGAGTAGACATTGGAGAGTCTGGATCTGGTAAGTACACACACATTTGTATTGTATTGCAACCACACATTTTTGCATGGAGTTAATTTTTGTTTTATTTTGCAGGATATTACACCGGAGCTGGAACTGGAGCCTTCCATGAGCGAGGCAACTGAAGTGGATAACCCAACTCCACAGCCACGACCCCAACACAGCGGAGGTTGTCCAGAAACCCACTTTTTCCCCGCCTAGCTCACAACAGTTTTTTACTCACGCCAAGGATGTTCTTCATTGGTCCCGAGACTTGGAGCAAAATTTTGGCAATAACATCATGATGGAGATGCAACTGATGAAGGAGGATCAAAAGAAGATCTACAAGCATATGGTTCTTGATGCTACCTCACGCGCAAATGACGAATCTCTTGTCGAGGCGTGTGAGATAACACCACCTGCCAGGCGTTGTCTCTCAAATGTGCCCCACCCACCTACCCACATCACTAAGATGAGCTGTTTTCTGCCAGGACCCATATAGCCCTCCCCCCTCCTCCTATTCCAGCAATTCATCCAGTGGCAGTACTTAGACATGCTGAGTACACAGTCCTCTGTACTGGACGATCCTCATTTTTTAAATTTATAATTATTTTTTTTCAAACCGGTTTTTAAGTTGTGTTTAAAAAATTGTTGTTGCCCTTACCCTAGTCTCTTGCTCCAAGTGACCTGTATTGAGGTCATTAGTACCACAGCATTGGTTTCTTGACCTCATTGTCCCGGACTTCTGATCATTGTGATCTATACACTTCTTGTGTTCCTTCTAAAAGCACTGTTCAGAAATCTGCACTTTATCTTCTCTACCTAATGTATGGTGGCAGCACTGATATTCTGTGGGATACGCCTGATTCCTCTACTGGTTACTGTTGGCATAGTCCTTGCTAAAAAAGGCTCTTGTTCTCCTGATAGAGTCAATGGATCCAAACCAGAATTGGTGATTTTCTTCTATTGTTTTATATAGATAAAGTTTTTTTGGGGAAAAATTGTGGTGTGTTTTTCTTGTTTAATTAATGGTTGTTAATGCAAATGTCATTTTGTGTAACATATTTTTGTAAAAATCAGAGGGTCAGCGAGACGTTATGGAGCCAATGTATCATTTCATATTTGCTGCTAATTCCTCAAAAACAACCGCACCTCATAAATGTAAGTAGAAGGGACTGCAGCAGGTATCTCCCATACCTTCATACATGGACATTTCCAGGCAAGGGTCAGGTAAGTTTATTATTTAAATACAACAACCCTAATTCACCTACAAGTAAAAGAGAAACAGAACATTTGAACAGATATCATTTATTTAAAACTATATATATATATATATATATATAATATATAAAACTACAGCAGCAGACGGCACTCACACGTAGATCAACATGCTCTGGTGCCCACTAAGACGTGTGATACAGTCCTCCAGCAGAAAGCAGCACTCAGAGACAATTAAAGTGAAAAAAGTTGTATTAAATATCCATTAAGTCAGGGTGCCCAAACTTTTGCAGACGTCATTTTTTATTTTTTTTGAAAGTGTAAATGATGGAAATAAAATCAAACTTTTTTTTGACATGTTATAAGAATGTCTAATCTGTAATGTGATGCCTTTTGGAGATTCTCATGTGTGGTACAGTGTCGAATGCTTTGGTAAAATCTAATAAGATTACATCCACCTCTTTACCCTGATCTAGATTTGCGCTTACTGTTTCATAAAAGCCAAGTAAGTTGGTTTGACAGGATCTGTCCTTCATAAACCCATGTTGATTCCTTTTAATGACCTTATTGACTTCAAGGAACTTAATACTTTCCCCACTATAGATGTAAGACTAACTGGTCTATAATTACCTGGTTCAGCTTTACTACCCTTTTTGAATATAGGCACTACTTCCGCTATATGCCAGTCTTTGGGAACCATACCTGATATTACTGAATCCTTAAAGATCAGAAATAGCGGTTTTGCAAGTTCAGAGTGAAGCTCCATTAGAACCCTTGGGTGAATACCATGGGTACCTGGTAACTTATTAATCTTTAAATGTTTTAATCGGTCACAGACTACTTCCTCGCTTAAATAAGTACCTATCAGGGGGATATTCTCATTATTGAGATTATGTGTTAGTCCCTGAATTGGGTCCTCTCTAGTAAATACTGTTGAAAAAAACTCATTTAGTGTGTCCGCTATGTCATTATCATTTTTGCTTAAGACTCCCAACTTACATAGTAACATAGTATCTGAGGTTGAAAAATGACAATTGTCCATCGAGTTCAACCTATTTGTGGTGTCCTATGCATGATGATTTGACTAAAATTTCTGACTGATGCTGCTGTCAGCCATTGCATTTTATCCCTATTTATAGTAACTATAATGCATGACTATGCACCATACCCCTGGATATCCTTATCCAATAGGAATTTATCTAACCCATTCTTAAAGGTGTTGACAGATTCCGCCATTACAACTCCCTCGGGCAGGGAATTCCAAACACGTATTGTCGTTACCGTGAAAAAGCCTTTACGCCGTATTGTGCGGAATCTCCTCTGTGTTGATCTAACCAAAAACAGGTCCCACGCAAGCTCTGTGTATTGTCCCCTTATATATTTGTAGATGTTGATCATATCCCCTCTTAGTCTCCGCTTTTCCAATGTAAACATGCCTAGTCTTTCAAGCCTTTCCTTGTATTCCATCGTCTCCATGCCCTTAATTAGTTTGGTCGCCCTGCTCTGTACCCTTTCAAGCTCCAGGATATCCTTTTTGTAGTACGGTGCCCAGAACTGTACACAGTATTCAAGGTGTGGCCTCAATAGTGATTTATATAACGTGAGTATAATACTCTCGTCCCTAGCATCAATACCCCGTTTTATGCATGCTAATATCTTGTCTTTTGTCTTTTAAAGGGCCTATACTCTCCTTCTTTAATCTCTTGCTATTAATGTATTTAAAGAATTTTTTGGGATTCGCTTTGCTTTCCTTTGCTACTAGTTTTTCAGTTTCTTCTTTAGCCGCTCTTATTTCCTTTTTACATATTTTGTTACATTCCTTATAGTGCTGAAATGACTCTGCTTCCCCGTTTGATTTGTATTTTTTAAATGTTCACCTTTTCTTGCCCATAAGTTCCTTTATCTTTTTTGTTAAGCCACATCGGTTTATAATTTTTATTCCTTTTTTTGCTGCTCTTTGGAATAAATTTGAGTGTATTTTTAGCTAGCAGGAATTTTAGTACCATTTCTCCGTAGTATTTTTTCCTAAAAAGAAACCTTCCCATTCAATATCCCTGAAAAATACCCTCATCTTTTCAATATTCACTTTGCTAACGTTTAGAGTCCTAGTTGAGCTAGTATAGGGCTGTTTATGAAAACTACTAGAATCCGGCACTGTAAACTCAACAATAAAATGCCAAGGAAGCTATAAATGTGGAAGCTGCATTATTTGTAAACTGGTCCACAGGAATCGAAAGACATTCTTCAATATTGACAATTCCTGTGAATATACGATTAAACAGTTCATTAATTGCAATTCCACCATGGTTATTTATCTTCTAGAATGTACCTGTGGCTTAAAATATGTTGGAAAGACCAAGAGGTGCCTAAAAATACATATCCAAGAACATGTACGAAATATTAGAAATAAAGTTACGACACATGCCATTTATAGACATTTCCAGGAGAAACACAACTCCAATGCAAATGACCTTACTTTTAAAGGAATTGAAATTGTAAGCCTTGGAGAGCGGGGCGGTGACATTTTAAACAAACTGTCTAAAAGAGAAATGTTCTGGATTTTCGAACTAAAAACACTGGCACCTTCAGGATTCAACGATGGCTTTGAAATTGCACCTTTTTTATGAGTCTTAAACCACCTAACACTTTCATCACCCTTTTTATTCTGCTATTATAAGTCATTTAAAATAATATAAAAAAAAATGTTTATTCCAATAACGGCTTTTATTAATATTTATTGCACTAATTTCACTATGCACTTTATTATCACATCTCCTTGAGGATTCTTAGCTATAACACTTTTTACACACTTTTTATATATATTTATATATTTATTTATATAAAAAAACATGGCTGTGCGTTCCAGGACTTCTTTGAAATATCTACTATCAAATAGAATCAGTAAGATGGCTGTGCGTTCCAGGCATGAGGAAATATGGACGTAATTAAACAAGAGACTGACACCTGAAGACTATTGTGCCTCTCAACGCCGGTAGCCGGAAGTGATGTCTTGCCAGTTCAGCTCCCAGTGCAGTCTAGATCCTCCGACTCAACCGGAAGAGTGTGCGTGTCACCATGCGTTCCATCGCCGTCATCCGGAAATGACGTTCCGCTATACCGGCGTCCGCTACAGCTGCGATCTACTGACTTTATTGTGCAACTTTAAAAACAACCAGGGACACACTAACACTGTGACCCTATGTCCATGCGAAATGTGCTTATATATATATAAAAATTACCTCTTTTTTTTATTCTACTAAATAAGCGGGCCGCCCCCGGGAAGTGACGTAATGCGTTCCAATTGGGCGGAAGTGACGCCATATGCGTTCCACATCGTTTTCTCTTATCCCATTTAATTTCTTCATTTTTACCTTCTAAATTTATCTCTGCTGTGAATTAGTTTTATCTATCTACTGAGCTTACACTATATTGACAGACATATAATGGTTATTTGTTTTTTTTAAAACTCACTATCATTACTGACAGGAAGTGATGTCATGTTAACCTGCTCACATGTGACTACTAACTATGGTATAAATATCCTGTATTATCCATATGAGTTATCCCCTTGATGAAGTCCTCATACAAAGGACGAAACGCGTTGGGACAGGAACTTGATACTTATCCCTTGGACTTCCCATTTGCGGACAGATAAGCTGTTTTTTTATTCTAATCCTGTACGTTTGATACCTGCTATTACAGATAGAAAATCTGCTTGAATACTTCTCTTTATCTATGGCGTTCCCATATGCGGACAGATAAGCTGTTTATATTTTCTGAGTCTGTACGTGTGCTACCTATATTTATGACCAGACGAGATATATTCTTTTAATTATTTTTATCTACCACCTGTGGCTGTGACAGGACTACTGTTTAATAAATTGTTACTGTTTTTATTTCAAAATTATTGGAACCAGCAAAGTTCCTAATGCTTGCATCTTTGAAAAACGTTTGAAAACAGTACACACTATGTTGTTTTTTATCTCTCTTTTACATGTTTTACCTCTGAGAATCATCAGGCTGAAAGTTTTATTAAGCTAAGTTATCTTTTATATAAATTTCCACACCAACACTACTAGGCGCTCTTATTTACTTCATTTTCTGATTTCTATCCTTATACTGTGTGAGAGCTGCCACTCATTCACATATGAGGTGTGTTATATTATATTAAAATAGGATACTCAATAGTTCCGATAACTTTATTTTTATATAAGTGCCCTATCGGGTATATCTAGGCGCTATTCTCTATTGCTCTACATATATATATATATATATATATATATATATAGTGCAGGGGGATGAGGTTGTTACAAGCGACCAAAGGTGTCAAATAAATAATGTAAAAAAACAGGTACTGATAAAAAAATAAAATATTTTAATTTCAAAAAGGACGGGCACTAAAAAAAGGTTGGTAATAACTGAAACAATAAAACTAGACCAATGCAGCCTAGTAAAAAACTGTTGTTCATAACCCTTGATGAAGTCTATGAGGGACGAAACGCGTTGGATGCTACTCTGATTTTACCTCAACCTCTTAAAAGATAAGCTTTTTCATGTTTTATCCTGTGTATTTTACATCGTATTTTTCCTATGCCTGTGTGTACCTTTTATGAATTTTAGGCATATGTAGCTTTGAGTTTATCAACCTAGCTTCTTGCTCTTTTTTATACAACAGTTTTTTACTAGGCTGCATTGGTCTAGTTTTATTGTTTCAGTTATTACCAACCTTTTTTTAGTGCCTGTCCTTTTTTAAATTAAAATATATTTTTTTTTTTATCAGTACCTGGTTTTTTACATTATTTATTTGACACCTTTGGTCGCTTGTAACAACCTCATCCCCCTGCACTATTTTCAATTTGTAGGCATATATACCAGTGCCTTCCTATATCTTTGAGGTTTCTTAGCTAACACCCTAAATACTTGAAAGGGAGTGTCTACCAGGTCTAGTTCTGTTTATTAGTCCAGAACGTTCCCCCTTTTTTTTCCCATACTGTTTATATACCTTAGATACTGTATCTGTGGTGCTGGTAGCTTCTTTTGTACACACATATATATATATATATGACCTGTCTCCTGGTAGCGCCTCCATGATCTGGACACTACGATGACAGACACAGCAAACCTTCTTGCCACAGCTCGCATTGATGTGCCATCCTGGATGAGCTGCACTACCTGAGCCACTTGTGTGGGTTGTAAGGAGGTCATACCGGCACTAGAGATGAGCGGGTTCGGTTCCTCGGAATCCGAACCCCCCCGAACTTCAGCCTTTTTACACGGGTCCGAGGCAGACTCGGATCTTCCCGCCTTGCTCGGCTAACCCGAGCGCGCCCGAACGTCATCATACTGCTGTCGGATTCTCGCGAGGCTCGTATTCTATCGCGAGACTCGGATTCTATATAAGGAGCCGCGCGTCGCCGCCATTTTCACACGTGCTTTGAGATTGATAGGGAGAGGACGTGGCTGGCGTCCTCTCCGTTAGAATAGATAGAGACACTTGAGTTGATTACTTAGTAATTTTGGGGAGCATTAGGAGTACTCAGAGTGCAGAGTTTTGCTGATAGTTACTAGTGACTGACCACCACCAGTTTTATTTATTATTTAATATAATCCATTCTCTGCCTGAAAAAAAATGATACACAGTCACATACCATATCTGTGCTCAGCCTCAGTGTGCTGCATGATAATATCATCTATATGTATATCTGACTGTGCTGAGTGCTCACTGCTCACACAGCTGAATTGTGGGGGAGACTGGGGAGCAGTTATAGCAGGAGTACAGTGCACACTTGCTGCCAGTGTGACTGACCAGTGACCACCAGTATATTGTCTGCATGAAAAAGTTAAACACTCCTGTCTGTGGTGTTTTGTTTTTTTATTCTATAAACGCATTCTGCTGACAGTGTCCAGCAGGTCCGTCATTCATTATATTATATAAATATTTACCTGCAGTAGTGTTATATTTTTTTTGTTCATCTCTATCATCTTTATCATCTCTATATTAGCAGACGCAGTACAGTAGTCCACGGCTGTGGCTACCTCTGTGTCGTCAGTGCTCGTCCATAATTGTATACCTACCTGTGGTGGGGTTTTTATTTCTATCTTCTTCATACTAGTAGTTTAGGAGTTTGCTGACAGTGTCCAGCAGGTCCGTCATTATATTATATATACCTGCAGTAGCGATATATATATATTTTTTATATCATTATCATCTCTATACTAGCAGACGCAGTACGGTAGTCCACGGCTGTAGCTACCTCTGTGTCGTCAGTGCTCGTCCATAATTGTATACCTACCTGTGGTGGGTTTTTTTTTTCTATCTTCTTCATACTAGTAGTTTAGGAGTCTGCTGACAATCTCCAGCAGGTCCGTCATTATATTATATATACCTGCAGTAGTGATATATATATATTTTTTATATTATCATCTCTATACTAGCAGATGCAGTACGGTAGTCCATGGCTGTAGCTACCTCTGTGTCATCAGTGCTCGTCCATAATTGTATACCTACCTGTGGTGTTTTTTTTTTCTATCTTCATATTAGTAGTTCAGCAGTCTGCTGACAGTGTCCAGCAGGTCCGTCATTATATTATATATACCTGCAGTAGTGATATATATATTTTTTTTGTATCATTATCATCTCTATACTAGCAGACGCAGTACGGTAGTCCACGGCTGTAGCTACCTCTGTGTCATCAGTGCCTCGTCCATAATTGTATACCTACCTGTGGTGGGGTTTTTTTTTTCTATCTTCTTCATACTAGTAGTTTAGGAGTCTGCTGACAGTGTCCAGCAGGTCCGTCATTATATTATATATACCTGCAGTAGTGATATATATATATATATTTTTTATATCATTATCATCTCTATACTAGCAGACGCAGTACGGTAGTCCACGGCTGTAGCTACCTCTGTGTCGTCAGTGCTCGTCCATAATTGTATACCTACCTGTGGTGGGTTTTTTTTTTCTATCTTCTTCATACTAGTTGCTTAGGAGTCTGCTGACAGTGTCCAGCAGGTCCGTCATTATATTATATATACCTGCAGTAGTGATATATATATATATATATATATTTTATATCATTATCATCTCTATACTAGCAGACGCAGTACGGTAGTCCACGGCTGTAGCTACCTCTGTGTTGTCAGTGCTCGTCCATAATTGTATACCTACCTGTGGTGGGGGTTTTTTTTTCTATCTTCTTCATACTAGTAGTTTAGGAGTCTGCTAACAGTGTCCAGCAGGTCCGTCATTATATTATATATACCTGCAGTAGTGATATATATATATATTTTTTATATCATTATCATCTCTATACTAGCAGACGCAGTACGGTAGTCCACGGCTGTAGCTACCTCTGTGTCGTCAGTCACTCGTCATCCATAAGTATACTAGTATCCATCCATCTCCATTGTTTACCTGAGGTGCCTTTTAGTTGTGCCTATTAAAATATGGAGAACAAAACTGTTGAGGTTCCAAAAATAGGGAAAGATCAAGATCCACTTCCACCTTGTGCTGAAGCTGCTGCCACTAGTCATGGCCGAGACAATGAAATTCCATCAACGTCATCTGCCAAGGCCGATGCCCAATGTCATAGTACAGAGCATGTAAAATCCAAAACACAAAAGATCAGTAAAAAAAGGACTCAAAAATCTAAATTCAAATCGTCGTCGGAGAAGCGTAAACTTGCCAATATGCCATTTACCACACGGAGTGGCAAGGAACGGCTGAGGTCCTGGCCTATGTTCATGGCTAGTGGTTCAGCTTCACATGAGGATGGAAGCACTCAGCCTCTCGCTAGAAAAATGAAAAGACTTAAGCTGGCAAAAGCACAGCAAAGAACTGTGCGTTCTTCGAAATCACAAATCCACAAGGAGAGTCCAATTGTGTCGGTTGCGATGCCTGACCTTCCCAACACTGGACGTGAAGAGCATGCGCCTTCCACCATTTGCACGCCCCCTGCAAGTGCTGGAAGGAGCACCCGCAGTCCAGTTCCTGATAGTCAGATTGAAGATGTCAGTGTTGAAGTACACCAGGATGAGGAGGATATGGATGTTGCTGGTGCTGGGGAGGAAATTGACAAGGAGGATTCTGATGGTGAGGTGGTTTGTTTAAGTCAGGCACCCGGGGAGACACCTGTTGTCCGTGGGAGGAATATGGTCATTGACATGCCTGGTGAAAATACCCAAAAAATCAGCTCTTCGGTGTGGAAGTATTTCAACAGAAATGCGGACAACATTTGTCAAGCCGTGTGTTGCCTTTGTCAAGCTGTAATAAGTAGGGGTAAGGACGTTAACCACCTCGGAACATCCTCCCTTATACGTCACCTGCAGCGCATTCATCATAAGTCAGTGACAAGTTCAAAAACTTTGGGCGACAGCGGAAGCAGTCCACTGACCAGTAAATCCCTTCCTCTTGTAACCAAGCTCACGCAAACCACCCCACCAACTCCCTCAGTGTCAATTTCCTCCTTCCCCAGGAATGCCAATAGTCCTGCAGGCCATGTCACTGGCAATTCTGATGAGTCCTCTCCTGCCTGGGATTCCTCCAATGCATCCTTGCGTGTAACGCCTATTGCTGCTGGTGCTGCTGTTGTTGCTGCTGGGAGTCGATGGTCATCCCAGAGGGGAAGTCGTAAGACCACTTTTACTACTTCCACCAAGCAATTGACTGTCCAACAGTCCTTTGCGAGGAAGATGAAATATCACAGCAGTCATCCTGCTGCAAAGCGGATAACTGAGGCCTTGGCATCCTGGGCGGTGAGAAACGTGGTTCCGGTATCCATCATTACTGCAGAGCCAACTATAGACTTGATTGAAGTACTGTGTCCCCGGTACCAAATACCATCTAGGTTCCATTTCTCTAGGCAGGCGATACCGAAAATGTACACAGACCTCAGAAAAAGACTCACCAGTGTCCTAAAAAATGCAGTTGTACCCAATGTCCACTTAACCACGGACATGTGGACAAGTGGAGCAGGGCAGACTCAGGACTATATGACTGTGACAGCCCACTGGGTAGATGTATTGACTCCCGCCGCAAGAACAGCAGCAGCGGCACCAGTAGCAGCATCTCCCAAACGCCAACTCTTTCCTAGGCAGGCTACGCTTTGTATCACCGCTTTCCAGAATACGCACACAGCTGAAAACCTCTTACGGCAACTGAGGAAGATCATCGCAGAATGGCTTAACCCAATTGGACTCTCCTGTGGATTTGTGGCATCGGACAACGCCAGCAATATTGTGTGTGCATTAAATATGGGCAAATTCCAGCACGTCCCATGTTTTGCACATACCTTGAATTTGGTGGTGCAGAATTATTTAAAAAACGAGAGGGGCGTGCAAGAGATGCTGTCGGTGGCCAGAAGAATTGCGGGACACTTTCGGCGTACAGGCACCACGTACAGAAGACTGGAGCAACACCAAAAACGCCTGAACCTGCCCTGCCATCATCTGAAGCAAGAAGTGGTAACGAGGTGGAATTCAACCCTCTATAAGCTTCAGAGGTTGGAGGAGCAGCAAAAGGCCATTCAAGCCTATACAACTGAGCACGATATAGGAGGTGGAATGCACCTGTCTCAAGCGCAGTGGAGAATGATTTCAACGTTGTTCAAGGTTCTGCAACCTTTTGAACTTGCCACACGTGAAGTCAGTTTAGACACTGCCAGCCTGAGTCAGGTCATTCCCCTCATCAGGCTTTTGCAGAAGAAGCTGGAGACATTGAAGGAGGAGCTAACACAGAGCGATTCCGCTAGGCATGTGGGACTTGTGGATGGAGCCCTTAATTCGCTTAACAAGGATTCACGGGTGGTCAATCTGTTGAAATCAGAGCACTACATTTTGGCCACCGTGCTCGATCCTAGATTTAAAACCTACCTATCTCTCTTTCCGGCAGACACAAGTCTGCAGGGGTTCAAAGAACTGCTGGTGAGAAAATTGTCAAGTCAAGCGGAACGCGACCTGTCAACATCTCCTCCTTCACATTCTCCCGCAACTGGGGGTGCGAGGAAAAGGCTCAGAATTCCGAGCCCACCCGCTGGCGGTGATGCAGGGCAGTCTGGAGCGACTGCTGATGCTGACATCTGGTCCGGACTGAAGGACCTGACAATGATTACGGACATGTCGTCTACTGTCACTGCATATGATTCTCTCCCCATTGAAAGAATGGTGGAGGATTATATGAGTGACCGCATCCAAGTAGGCATGTCAGACAGTCCGTACTTATACTGGCAGGAAAAAGAGGCAATTTGGAGGCCCTTGCACAAACTGGCTTTATTCTACCTAAGTTGCCCTCCCACAAGTGTGTACTCCGAAAGAGTGTTTAGTGCCGCCGCTCACCTTGTCAGCAATCGGCGTACGAGGTTACATCCAGAAAATGTGGAGAAGATGATGTTCATTAAAATGAATTATAATCAATTTCTCCGTGGAGACATTGACCAGCAGCAATTGCCACCACAAAGTACACGGGGAGCTGAGATGGTGGATTCCAGTGGGGACGAATTGATAATCTGTGAGGAGGGGGATGTACACGGTGATATATCGGAGGATGATGATGAGGTGGACATCTTTCCTCTGTAGAGCCAGTTTGTGCAAGTAGAGATTAATTGCTTCTTTTTTGGTGGGGGTCCAAACCAACCCGTCATTTCAGTCACAGTCGTGTGGCAGACCCTGTCACTGAAATGATGGGTTGGTTAAAGTGTGCATGTCCTGTTTATACAACATAAGGGTGGGTGGGAGGGCCCAAGGACAATTCCATCTTGCACCTCTTTTTTCTTTCATTTTTCTTTGCGTCATGTGCTGCTTGGGGAGTGTTTTTTGAAGGGCCATCCTGCGTGACACTGCAGTGCCACTCCTAGATGGGCCAGGTGTTTGTGTCGGCCACTAGGGTCGCTTAGCTTACTCACACAACTACCTCATTGCGCCTCTTTTTTTCTTTGCGTCATGTGCTGTTTGGGGAGTGTTTTTTGAAGGGCCATCCTGCGTGACACTGCAGTACCACTCCTAGATGGGCCAGGTGTTTGTGTCGGCCACTAGGGTCGCTTAGCTTACTCACACAGCTACCTCATTGCGCATCTTTTTTTTCTTTGCGTCATGTGCTGTTTGGGGAGTAGTTTTTTGAAGGGCCATCCTGCGTGACACTGCAGTGCCACTCCTAGATGGGCCAGGTGTTTGTGTCGGCCACTTGGGTCGCTGAGCTTAGTCACACAGCTACCTCATTGTGCCTCTTTTTTTTCTTTGCGTTGTGTGCTGTTTGGGGACTGGGGAGTAGTTTTTTGAAGGGCCATCCTGCGTGACACTGCAGTGCCACTCCTAGATGGGCCAGGTGTTTGTGTCGGCCACTAGGGTCGCTTAGCTTACTCACACAGCTACCTCATTGCGCCTCTTTTTTTCTTTGCGTCATGTGCTGTTTGGGGAGTGTTTTTTGAAGGGCCAGCCTGCGTGACACTGCAGTGCCACTCCTAGATGGGCCAGGTGTTTGTGTCGGCCACTTGGGTCGCTGAGCTTAGTCATCCAGCGACCTCAGTGCAAATTTTAGGACTAAAAATAATATTGTGAGGTGTGAGGTGTTCAGAATAGACTGAAAATGAGTGTTAATTATGGTTATTGAGGTTAATATTACTATGGGATCAAAATGACCCCCAAATTCAATGTTTTAAGCTGTTTTTTAGGTTTTTTTGAAAAAAACACCAGAATCCAAAACACACCCGAATCCGACAAAAAAAATTCGGTGAGGTTTTGCCAAAACGCGTTCGAACCCAAAACACGGCCGCCGAACCGAACCCAAAACCAAAACACAAAGCCCGAAAAATTTCCGGCGCTCATCACTAAATATTACATTAGGTAGATGGCGTACTTCTGATCCAGTGTGGAATAGATGCTTAGAAGTAGGACACCCAAACTTGTGGGGATCATAGAGGATAAACAATGCTTCTGTTTTCCTTACACGAGCTGTTCTCGTGACATAAGTCCTCAGAGCTTTGACGGCATCCAAGGACTTAGAAACAGCTGAGGTGTCAGAAGCCACTGGCACCACAATAGATTGGTTCACATAGAAGGAAGATACAACCTTAGGATGAAATTGCTGACGCGTCCGCAGTTCAGCCCTATCTTCATGAAAGCTCAAATAAGGGCTCTTGTGAGACAAAGCCGCTAACTCAGACACCCTTTTGCCTGATGCCCAGGCCAACAGCATGACCATTTTCCAAGTGCGAAACTTTAACTCCACCTCCTGTAGAGGCTCAAACCAATCAGATTTAAGGAACTGCAACACCACGTTAAGATCCCATGGTGCCACAAGAGGCACAAATGGTAGTTGGATGAGCAGAACCCCCTTTATGAACGTCTGAACCTCAGGAAGTGAAGCCAATTGCCTCCGAAAGAAAATGGACAAGGCCGAAATCTGGACCTTGATAGATTTCAATCTTAAACCTGCATCCACACCAGCCTGTAGAAATAGGAGAAGACGCCCTAATTGAAACTCCTTGGATTTACACCAGGAGACATTTTCTTCAAATGCGATGATAATGTCTAGACATTACTCCTTTCCTGGCCTGAATAAGTGTGGGAATTACTTCATTGGGAATACCCTTTTGGGCTAGGATCTGGCACTCAACAGCCATGCCATCAAACGCAGCCTCGGTAAGTCTTAATAAACCAATGGCCCTTGCTGAAGCAGGTCCTCTCGAAGAGTAAGAGGCCAAGGATCTTCTACCAGTAACTCCTGAAGATCGGAAATATTCTCAGCGCCGTGGAGAGCCTGAAAGGTAACATCTGGAACTGGTAGTGGCAGTCCTGAACCGCAAACCTCAGGTATGCTTGGTGTGGAGGGTAAATTGGAACATGCAAATAAGCATCCTTGATGTTCACTGACACCATAAATTCCTTCTCCTCCAAACTGGAGACCACCGCTCTCAGGGATTCCATCTTGAATTTGAATCTTCTTAAATAAAAGGTTCAGAGATTTTAGGTTTAGAATCGGTCTGACCGAGCCGTCCGGCTTTGGTACCACAAAACAGGCTTGAATAAAATCCCTGTTCCTGGTGTAGTACAGGAACCAAGGAAATGACTTTGTCATGACATAATTTGTGTAATGCGTCCAGGACCTTTCCACTGTCTTGAACAGAAACTGGTAAGGCTGATTTGAAAAATCGGCATGGGGGAGCTCTTGAAACTCTTACTTGTAACCTTGAGATAATATTTGTATTATCCAAGGATCCAGATATGAGTGCACCCAGACCTGATTGAAGATCTTTACACGTGCCCCCACCTGATCATATAGCAGGGAATCCCAGCATCATGCTGTGATTTTTGCAGAAGCAGCGGTTGATTTCTGCTCCTGCAAGCCTGATGGTGTGGTAGGCTTCCTACCTCTTCCCCGCCCTCTTCCTGTGGAGAAGCGGGCATTTTTGGCCTTTTTGTATCTGTTGGGCCGAAAGGACTGCATCGTATGAGAATGATACGCTTTCTTAGCGGTTGCTGCTGCAGAAGGGAGAAATGATGATTTGCCTGAGGTAGTTGTTGAAATCATGGCATCCAGCTTGTCGCCAAAGAGGACCTCACCCTTGTAGGGAAGCGCCTCAATATTTCTCTTTGATTCCACATCTGCATTCCATTGGAGAATCCACAGTGTTCTACGAGCCAAAATTGCCATAGCTGAGGATTTGGAACCCAGCAAACCAATATCCTTCATAGCTTCTGTGAAGATACGGATTCTCAGATCACTCAGGTAAACAGTTTAGTAAAGTGGCAAATGCCCTTTATTGTAAAAATACACCCACAGTACACAAAACAGTAACTATTACATGCCAGGATGGTATCCTACTTACTAAGTCCCCTTCTGTGTAGATCTCCCCCTCAGTGCACGTTCAGTAGCCTCTTGAAACCAGCAGATCCCAACAATGCTTCTAGGCCTCAGCACACTGGCAGCACTATCTTACCAGTAGCTTTCAGAAGCCAAACACATCACTCCTCTCAGGCCAAGAACTTCCCTGCACTCTCTGTTTCAATAGCCTCTGTTATCCTCAAACCTTTGTCTGTCCTACCATAATGCGACACCTTCTGGCTCTGTATTGGGTGGGTTACATTAAAGGGGCTGACTACAGAACACTTTCAGATAGACCTACTTTAACATGTCCAGGCATGTCCTCTAGCACACAATAGATGTTAACTAAATGAACCTTAATTAATCTGATTGTGTAGCCTGGAATCCATTGTGTGGGGAAGAATGAGAGGGGTGTATGGACTGACATCTGATACTGGCTGTATCTCCAACACCAAACAAACAGGTTATCATAGCAGTCACATGGGACGGGGACGGAGACATTATTTACAAACTATAACACAATAACCAGTACATTCATATATATACATCTTCATATGCATTCTGTACAAAACATCAGGCTAGACATATTAGTCCCTGATAAACACAAACACATGACAGAGGGATGATGTTTCACAATAATATGTGATGTCCAGTTCTATTGGGAATCCAGGCAGCATGCTGTATAGGTGATAACCAAGTTCTGTCCTGTCTCTTTACACTAACGCACTGAATCCAGAAACAGGCTGGCAAAAAGTACTCCTCATGAGCCATCTGGGGCTGTGTCCGTTACAGCTTCCACCAAGTAACCTGCAGAATCTTTTATGTGACCTAGAGTTAAGACCATTTCATCTTTATCAACTGTGTCTATATTTGCAAGCACGTTGTCTGACCATTTTTGCACAGCATTACCGACCCATGCACAAGCAATCGTGGGTCTAAGTAACGTTCTGGTAGCCATATAAAGGGACTTTAAGGCTGTTAATAATTTACGGTCAGCAGGTTCTGTTAATAAAGCCGACCCTGGGGCAGGTAAAATAATTTTCTTAAACAGCCTAGAAATTGAAGTGTCTACCATGGGGGGTGATTCCCATCTGTTCCTGTCCTCTTCAGGGAAGTGGTACGCTAAACGTATCCTTCTAGGAATAATAAGATTTTAAACCTACCGGTAAATCTTTTTCATATAGTCCGTAGAGGATGCTGGGGACTCCGTAAGGACCAAGGGGATAGACGGGCTCCGCAGGAAACATGGGCACTAAGAAAGACTTTAGACTATGGGTGTGCACTGGCTCCTCCCTCTATGCCCCTTCTCCAGACCTCAGTTAGAGAAACTGTGCCCAGAGGAGATGGACAGTACGAGGAAAGGATTTTAGCAATCCAAGGGCAAGATTCATACCAGCCCACACCAAACACACCGTATAACTAGGAACACAAGAACCAGTCAACAGTATGAAACAACATAGCATCGGCACAAAACCGATGAAACCATAACATAACCCTTATGTAAGCAAAACTATATACAAGTCTCGCAGAAGTAGTCCGCACTTTGGACGGGCGCCCAGCATCCTCTACGGACTACATGAAAAAGATTTACCGGTAGGTTTAAAATCTTATTTTCACTAACATCCTAGAGGATGCTGGGGACTCCGTAAGGACCATGGGGATTATATTAAAGCTCCCAAACGGGCGGGAGAAAGAAATGTTTAAAAAAAAAACTGTCGGGGGCTCTTCTTATATACAGTGCCTAGCTGTATATAAGATTATTTTGCCATAAAGGTGTTTTATTGCTGCCCTGCGCCCTTACAGTGACTGCTCTGTGTGAGGTGTATGGGAGCAATGGTGCACAGCTGCACTGCTGTGCGTTACCTCAGTGAAGATCATGAAGTCTTCTGCCGCCTGTGATGTCTTCTTTTCTTCTCATACTCACATGGCTTCTATCTTCCGGCTCTGCGAGGAGGAATGGTGGCGCGGCTCCGGGACGGACGGCGAGGGTGAGACCTGCGTACCGATCCCTCTGGAGGTAGTGGTGTCCAGTAGCCTAAGAAACAGAGGCTACTTAAAGTAGGTCTGTTTCTCTCTCCTCAGTCCCTCGCTGCAGGGAGTCTGTTGCCAGCAAAGCTCCCTGAACGTAAAAAACCTAACAAAATACTTTCTTAACAGAAACTCAGGAGAGCTTCTGTAATTGCACCCATCTCCTCTGGGCACAGTAATAAACTGAGGTCTGGAGGAGGGGCATAGAGGGAGGAGCCAGTGCACACCCATAGTCTAAAGTCTTTCTTAGTGCCCATGTCTCCTGCGGAGCCCGTCTATCCCCATGGTCCTTACGGAGTCCCCAGCATCCTCTAGGACGTTAGTGAAATTACATTTCTTTTCTGTGTTAGACCAGGAATCTTCAAAGAATGTATTCAATTCCTTTGAAGGAGGAAAAGTCCTCACCTATTTTTTTTTTTTTCAAATTAAAATACCGTATATACTCGATTATAAGCCGACTTTTTCAGCACTTTTTTTGTGCTGAAAAAGACACCTCAGCTTATAATCGAGTCAGCGTTGAGGGACACGGAGAGCGCAGCGCGCGGCTCTCCTGTGTCCCTCCTGCATCTCCAGCGGCGTGTGTGTGTTAAAGGAAGTGCACGAACCGGCACTTCCTTTAACATGCGCCGCTGCCGCCCGAGATGCAGGAGGGACACAGGAGAGCCGCGCGCTGCGCTCTCCGTGTCCCTCATTCAGAAGACAGCGCGGGAGCGACGGAAGGTAAGTATCTAGCACTGTGGGGCATATCAGGCACATCTGGCACTGTGGGGCATATCAGGCACATCTGGCACTGTGGGGCATATCAGGCACATCTGGCACTGTGGGGCATATCAGGCACATCTGGCACTGTGGGGCATATCAGGCACATCTGGCACTGTGGGGCATATCAGGCACATCTGGCACTGTGGGGCATATCAGGCACTGTGGGGCATATCAGGCACATCTGGCACTGTGGGGCATATCAGGCACATCTGGCACTGTGGGGCATATCAGGCACATCTGGCACTGTGGGGCATATCAGGCACATCTGGCACTGTGGGGCATATCAGGCACTGTGGGGCATATCAGGCACATCTGGCACTGTGGGGCATATCAGGCACATCTGGCACTGTGGGGCATATCAGGCACATCTGGCACTGTGGGGCATATCAGGCACATCTGGCACTGTGGGGCATATCAGGCACATCTGGCACTGTGGGGCATATCAGGCACATCTGGCACTGTGGGGCATATCAGGCACTGTGGGGCATATCAGGCACATCTGGCACTGTGGGGCATATCAGGCACATCTGGCACTGTGGGGCATATCAGGCACATCTGGCACTGTGGGGCATATCAGGCACATCTGGCACTGTGGGGCATATCAGGCACATCTGGCACTGTGGGGCATATCAGGCACATCTGGCACTGTGGGGCATATCAGGCACATCTGGCACTGTGGGGCATATCAGGCACATCTGGCACTGTGGGGCATATCAGGCACTGGGGCATATCAGGCACATCTGGCACTGTGGGGCATATCAGGCACATCTGGCACTGTGGGGCATATCAGGCACTGGGGCATATCAGGCACATCTGGCACTGTGGGGCATATCAGGCACATCTGGCACTGTGGGGCATATCAGGCACATCTGGCACTGTGGGGCATATCAGGCACTGTAGGGCATATCAGGCACTGGGGCATATCAGGCACTGTGGTGCATATCAGGCACTGTGGGGCACATCTGGCACTGTGGGGCATATCTGGCACTGTGGGGCATATCTGGCACTGTGTGGGGCATATCAGGCACTGTGGGGCATATCAGGCACTGTGGGGCATATCAGGCACATCTGGCACTGTGGGGCACATCTGGCACTGTGTGGCATATCTGGCACTGTGGGGCATATCTGGCACTGTGGGGCTTATCTGGCAGCATGAGGGAATATCTGGCACTGTGGGGGCATATCTGGCACTGTGGGGCATATCTGGCACTGTGTGGGGCATATCTGGCACTGTGGGGGCATATCTGGCAGTATGAGGGCTGTGTACGGCTAGAGCTGCATTTCCCACCCTAGGCTTATACTCGAGTGAATACGTTTTCCCAGGTTTTTGGGGTAAAATTAGGTGCCTCGGCTTATATACGGGTCGACTTATACTCGAGTATATACAGTAAGTCTTTTCCTCAGGTTCAGGTGTTGCATCTGTAATCTCTAACACCTCTTTAATAGCGATTATCATACATTGAATGCTTTTGGCTAATTTGGGTCTACCCCTCTCAATTCCCCAGTGTCGACTTCAGTGTCAGAATCTGTGTCTGTGTCCCCTTGTATAACCTGCGCCAGAGACCCCTTTGGGAACTGGAAGGGTCCCAAGTGGATGACGTGGATGGGTCAGGAAAATGTACATCCTCCACAGACTCTCCAATACTTTGTCTGTTGTTCAGACTCAGAGAATTTTTTAGCAAGCTTTGACATATTACTTTGCAATTTTCTCATCCACATCGGCTCCTTCTGAGAAGGAAGGGCCACTACATTACCCTCCTGTGCATCTAGAATGGGTTCCTCTGGGGAAGAGCTCTCTCCATTGTCTGACATGTTACACACGTGTACACACACACCACTATCACACAGGGGAGCTATCGGAGACAGACTCACACTAAGGTCTGTCAGGGAAACAGAGGGATTTGCCAGTCCACACACTGCGCCTAATAAGTAGAATATGTATAATAACTACACAAAACTACAGCGCTTTTTCCAATATTAGGTACACTGACCTAATGTAATAAAACACTCCCTCCCCCCTCTATAACAACCTGGTACTTGTGTCAGCGTTGTTATGAGAAGACAGTGTTCAGCAGCATCACTGTGGCAGGAGAAAATGGCGCCTAGTGAGTATCCTGGCAAGCTGAGAAGTCCCGCCCCCTGTAATGGCGCGATTTTGCCTCAACAATATGGAATATTTTTATACTGGCCGAGGTAGGCAAACCAGCGGCTAACATGTATTTGCGATGTGGCCAGTGAGAGTAAGGATTTTTCATGTCGCCCAGAGCGCACCCTCTCTGTGCGCTCTGCACTCCGAGACATGGCTGCGCAGCGTCCCGCCACTGCGCTTGTACCTGTGAGCCGCCAACGATGACCGGAGGACTCCTCTCTGGTAGGACTCCGGTAATATACTCACCAGTCTTCTGACTTCTGGCTGTTAGGGGGTGGCGGCAGTGCTGTGGGAGTGAGCGCTGGCCAGGCTTGGGCTTCAGGACCCTTCAGGAGCTAATGGTGTCCTGTGCGCGGAAGCAGAGCCATTGAACTAAATGAGAAGTTGGTTCCTACTTCCTCCCCTAAGTCCCACGAAGCAGGGAAGCTGTTGCCAGCAGCTTCCATGAAAATAATAAACCTAACAATGTCTTTTTCTAGCAGAACTCTGTAGAGCTCCACTAGTGTGCATCCAGTCTCCCGGGCACATTTTCTAAACTGAGGTCTGGAGGAGGGGCATAGAGGGAGGAGCCAGTTAGGCACTTTAAGACTTTTTAACAGTGTGAAGGCTCCTGCGGACCCGTCTATACCTCATAGTATTAAAATGGACCCCAGAATCCTCTAGGACGTAAGAAAAATATGTATACACTAGAAAAGCGGCAACTAAGAGGAGACATTAATATCTACAAATATGTAAAGGGTCAGCACAAGGAGCTAGCAGCGGATTTGTTTATTAAAAGAACTTTGTATAGGACACGTGGGCACTTGCTGAGGCTAGAGGAGAGAAAATTCCGTATACAAAGTAGGAAAGGGTTCTTCACGGTAAGGGCAATAAAAATTTGGAACTTCCTGCCGGAGAAGATAGTAATGGCAGACTCTGTAAATGTATTTAAAAACCGATTAGACAAATTTCTAAGTGTAAAGGGAATCCAGGGTTATAGCATTTACCACAGTGACATTAATCTGGGAGTGGTAAGAATCATTGTTGTCAATTGGTACTAAGACATTACATCAGCAGGTACATTATAATATGATCAGCTGATCACAGAATACAAGTTGAACCCGATGGGCATTTTGCCTCTTTTCAATCTCACTAATTATGTAACTATGTAACTATTACCTTATATAGGAGTTTAACCGTATTCAGACGCATAGCAAAAGAAACAACAGTAATAATTATTAGACTCGTATGCATCCGGCACTTATCCAACTATTCATACTCAAAAGGTAGATAGAGACTTAGTGCTGTATTACCCGGCTCAGTAGAGTGGGAGACTCATCCCGCTTCCAGGACTGAACAATACGTTAGCAAACGCTGAGTGGATCCAGACGCTAATAGTGTACACACTCGCCTCGTGAACCTACAGTGAACACAGACGCCTATGTTACGACTGGGTCTTTTTAGATACACAGAGTCTCAGGCGAAAGCGGGAAAATGGTTCATGGCGGGAGACTCGGATGAAACTGGTCATGAACCGGGGGGAGGGGTGAACAGGGGAGCATCTGACTCCCCACTGGTGACATCAATCCCATACTACCTCAGGAGCCTATGATCCCTAAGGCCTGGCGCTGGTGCACCCTAGGTGACAGCTGCGTCAGTGACTGGTAGTGTCCTCCAAAACAGTGCGGCTGTGTCCATGTTCCCCCTCTAAGCAGAACCGATGCCTTACCTTCTCCCCATGCTCCGGCCACAGCCTGATAACTTCTGCTGCACTTGCTAGTATATCCGACACAGACGCCCGCCAAACAGGCACTGTACACGTGGGTAAGCGTGGTCACGACCCGGCGGGGAATTGTTGGAGCGACTCTTTCTAAGGTATGTATAAGATGCTTTTTAGAAAGATCACTCAAGAAAAATAGACTATAGAAATAAAATAAGAAAGCTTATGGCTGCTAAAAACCAGCAGCCCTCTGACCATGGTCTGGCTCCTGCTACACCAAACAAAAAACTGATTTGCCTGAGCCAGGAGGTGGGGACATATGGACGGGACCCCAGCAATGGTTCCTGATCATCAATGGTTGATGGCCAATCCTAGACCGGACCCTGAGAGACCACAGCCATCACCGGATCCACAATGTGTACCTGGAAGCTGCCACATCTGGCACTTTGTCACCTGTTAGCAGATCTACCTTCTCCTAGAGAGCCACCTCTCCACAGCTTTCCACATCTAGGCTGGAACTCTGCAGGTTTCCTTCACCACCTGCTTGGATCTCCTTTTGCATCAGCATCCCGGCCAGCCTCACACAGGTCAATGGAAGCAGCATTATGATAACTTTTGACTCTATTTGCTGCAGCTGCTGTATAGTTCCTGTGATTTCCTCCAGCTCATTAACCAGCTCCTCATTTCATGTAACTCTATCCCAGCTGCTGCAAGTTTTTTCTCCTGCAGGGTCCACAGGTCATCCACAGGATAACATTGGGATATGGTGACGCAACAGTGTATTTGCACCAAACGGTCAAAGCTTTTGGCCTCCCAGCATGGTTCTAAGGTATGATACCTGATGATACCTAGTTTTACCATCAAGGAAGTTGATAGTAGCTGTGACGATACAGAGTTCCAAATCACTCAGGCACAGTGGTAGATGAAAAAACAACGGTGGTTTATTGAACAGAATGGGCTATAAACAGCTCAGCACACCTCTGTAATCCAATTCCACATGACAATTCCCACCACAAACTCCTGACAGAACATCACTTCTTAGTCAGAGAGCATAGAATCTCTCCTTTCAACTCTCTGGTTATCTCTACCAGTAGCTTCATATAGCAGGGGTGTGTGTGACATATTTGTCTAAGGATCTTACAGCATTGAAATACAATACATATTCTAATCAACGTGATTACATCAGCCAGAGAGCCACCATGTCTGGTCAGCTCACTGTTGGACAATAGGGAGTAAACAAAAAGGGACAATGGTACCTTATATGACTCACCGTTTAAGTGTCCACTGTGGTGGTAGTAAACAATAGAAAACCAGGTCTAACATGAATACATTATCTAAAGTTGTAACAGATAACGTAACACAATTGCATATATTAATATTAAGGTTGATTTAAACACAATGGCCCTCATTCCGAGTTGTTCGCTCGGTAAATTTCATCGCGTCGCAGCGATTTTCCGCTTAGTGCGCATGCGCAATGTCCGCACTGCGACTGCGCCAAGTAAATTTGCTATGAAGATAGGATTTTTACTCACGGCTTTTTCTTCGCTCCGGCGATCGTAGTGTGATTGACAGGAAATGGGTGTTACTGGGCAGAAACAGGCCGTTTTATGGGCGTGTGGGTAAAAACGCTACCGTTTCCGGAAAAACGCATGAGTGGCTGGAGAAACGGGGGAGTGTCTGGGCGAACGCTGGGTGTGTTTGTGACGTCAAACCAGGAACGACAAGCACTGAACTGATCGCAGATGCCGAGTAAGTCTGAAGCTACTCTGAAACTGCTAAGAAGTTTGTAATCGCAATATTGCGAATCCGTCGGTCGCAATTTTAAGAAGCTAAGATTCACTCCCAGTAGGCGGCGGCTTAGCGTGTGTAACTCTGCTAAAATCGCCTTGCGAACGATATTGGGTGAGCAGTAATGGACATGTTATGGAGAATGAGGAAACAGATGAATTTAGGGGGTAATTCTGAGTTGATCGCAGCAGGATCTTTGTTAGCAGTTCGGCAAAACCATGTGCACTGCAGGGGAGGCAGATATAACATGTGCAGAGAGAGATAGATTTGGGTGGGGTGAGTTCAATCTGCAATCTAAATTGCAGTGTAAACATAAAGCAGCCAGTATTTACCCTGCACAGAAACAAAATAACCCACCAAAATCTAACTCTCTCTACAAATGGAATATCTGCCTTCCCTGCAGTGCACATGGTTTTGCCCAACTGCTAAAAAGTTTCCTGCTGCAATCAACTTGGAATTACCCCCTTAATGTATAAGGATATGGGGATAAAAAGTACATATCTGACATAAGAAATGAGGCATAGCTATATTGTCACAGACCTCTCATTTCCTCACAGTAGCCATGGGCCAGATGTTTATTTCCCATCATTTACAGACTTCTGCGGCTGCACCGAGATGCTAGGCTGTCAGCCAGTAGCCCTGCACCGCTCCGGCTCTTACATATACTGTGCTGTTCCTGCTGGGAATGGGATGCCCCATCCACCTCACTGACGTGACAGGCTTAGCTGTCAGTCATGCAGCCCCACTGCGCCCACTCTCTCCGTACTCATACATACATGCCTTTCTGGGAGTGTCTCGTCCTGGGTGTCAGTGATGCAGCCCCACTGCTCCCACTCTCTCCGTACTCATACATACATGCCTTTCTGGGAGTGTCTCGTCCTGGTTGTCAGTGATGCAGCCCCACTGCTCCCACTCTCTCCGTACTCATACATACATGCCTTTCTGGGAGTGTCTCGTCCTGGTTGTCAGTGAGACAGTGTCTCTGGCATGTCACAATCCGGGTATCTGGACGCCATTACTTACCATTCAGATGTCTCCTGAGGCTGGCTCAGCGTTCCAGGGCCGGATCTCGCCTGCGTTGCTGATGTCCATACTGTACATCTCCCTCCTGTCACTCTAAAGCGCTGTCACAAGCGGCTTCATGTTAAGTCTTAGAATGGCGTCTCCAGCCCTCCGTGGCCTCTGCCGCCGTTCCTGTGTTTCCAGTATACAGATTGATCAGTGTGGCGTCTCATGCCTGCCGCGGCCTCCGCTGTCATCCATGTGGTTCCAGTATGCAAGTTGTCAGTGTGGCGTCTCCTGCCCTCCGCGGCCTGCGCCGCCATTACTGCTGAATCTCCACATGGTTTCTCAAACTAGCTTTCCCTCCAAGTGCTAACATGGGCGCAGCCATGTTGGTTTCTATCATATGCCTCAGTTTCCACCAATCCGCTGCTCTACTGGAATCTGCATAATTGTTCAGCCAATGCCTGCCTTGCTGCAGGTATAAATATCCTGTGCCTGAACCAGGAGATCGTCAGTGCTTTGGTTGTCAAACCTTGTTTCCAGTCTCTCTCTCCTGTGGTTGTTTTTCCAGGTTTCCAGCTCCTGTCTCCAGCCTCCACTAAGAGACCCGCACCAGCCTACCACCTGCGGTGCAGCCTGACTCTACAGTCCTCCGTGACTACTCCAGTTTCCAGCTACAGATCCATCTGCTTCCAGCAGAGATCAGCTTCTCTTAAAGTGCCGGTGCTTTTCCTGCAGATTTCCACAAACCACCGGTACCAGTATTTCATCGCTCCCAAGCTTCATACGATCATTTGGCTGGTACCATCCAGCATCCACTCCGTGTTAACACCTGACTGGTTCCAACCAGTACCCACAGCAGCTACTTCATCAACAGCGGACCAGCTTTCCAAGGAACATCAGCTGGTGTGTTCCTGGGCTATTCTCACTACTACAGTCGGGCCTGGTAAGGACTTTCCATCTCAAGGACAATAAGAACTGTACCTAATTCTAACCAGAGCCCTGTGGCCATTGCCAACCCGTAGTACCCAGGAACTGTGATATACTTACTGTTGATTATAGTATTTATTTTACCACTGCTGTGACACATGGAGCTTGTTTAATAAATGATTATTGACTTTTACTTTGGTTGTCGTGGTCACGCCTTCGGGCAATCTTCCTGCGTGTAACTTACATGTCCAGGGGTCTGATTCAACCTCCCAGGTTCCACTACATCTCAGCCCCTACAACTGAGGCTTCCTCCCGTCAGCTCAGGCCCTCAGTTGTGACATGGCACAGCTGTGTAATCATGATGTGAGTGTGTATGTTTAGTGAGTACTGCAGTGTAGCAGTGTGGTGGGGAGAAGGGGGTTGCTACACCAATGAGTCAAGGAATGGAGTAGTTGGATGGGACTCACACAGCAGGTGGTGAAAAGCTTAAAAAGGAGTGGTTGGAAGGGGAAGGAACTGGTAGGTGTAGAAGGGATTAGTGAGGGTAAGGACTCTCAAGGAAGATTGGAGTGGGATCCCACAGGTACCAAAGTGGGTAAAGAGCAGCTTTTAGGAAGGAAATAGGTAAGACAGACCCTGTGTTTGACCCTTCTTTACCTCATGCAGGGTCGATCTTTGGACTCTCCAGTTCCTCAGGGGGCTGTGGATCCTTTTTGCCCACTACCTGGCAGTTCTGTGGTCATCTCAGGCCATGAACCTCCCAGGTGCCAGGCCTCCAGATAAACATGAAATGGTCATGGAGATGGTCCTGGGCTCTGTGGAGTAGGTGGAAAAAGCAAAGGAAAGTTGTGACCCTTCTGAAGGGGCAATGGTGGACATTGTGAATGGTTAAGGGAAGGTTTTTGTGGGTGAAGAGGGAGTTATGCCATATATACCAGAAGCATTGGGTCCTCAGCCTATATGATGTGCCACCATTAATGTGGATTCTGTCTTGTCCGGCCAAGCTTGATTTACGGGCGTTGTAATTTTTATAAGCAGGATAAAGGCTGAGTTTTTTATTTCTGCAGTAGACTAGAATAAGCCCAGACAGTCCCACTTCCATGATACCACCTGAATGTGACGGTCAGTGACCACCGTGCCATCACTTACCTGTATGCTTACACGAAACAGAATGATGGAACACTTACCCGGTTTCTTTACATCTTCTGGGGTCCACTCCGAGATTAGACATTATGGCGTAATTACTCAGACGGGAATATAAAACAGAATAAAAAATAAAAGCTTTAATGTAATAATTAGATGCAAACAAAAGCTTTTATTATGAAATACAGGGGAGTATCCGCACCATATAGATGTAACATACAACAAACCACCGCAGATGGAACCCGGGTGACTCTAATGCACATGATAATGTACAGGGTATATATGGATAGGATCTTGTATAAGAAAACACTCGACACTCCTGATCAAGATGAGTGTCTGCAACAAGTTAGGCAAACTAGAAGAAGTGAAAACACGTTCCAATGGCCGCCATATTGTCGTGCAGCAATACAGATTGTGGAAACTGGTATTAGACATTCACATTTACACAAAGCACAAGATACAAAATAAACAGCAGAAAAAAGACCTAAGCATTTGGGATGTATTATTTAGGAAGTAAATAGAGGTACATTAATGAAAAGTGTGAGTAACAGTCATCAGTCTGTTTGTGAAGGTCTCTAGAGTGGAGGCCTCTTGGACTGTGCAAGGCAGTGAGTTCCATGGTCAAAGCTAAACGTTCAACCCATAAATGAATGACAGGAGATTCTTGGTACTGCTGGTAACAGTCCATCTGTAGAAGCAAGCAAGCAAGCAGGGCAGTAAGGAGGCAGAAGCTGCTTCTAGTTCCTTGGACCATGTAATGTTGGGCTGGGAAGGTCAGTTAGCCAATTATGAAATAGATTTGTCATCTTACAGGCAGCCGGTGAAGGGAGTAGAGAATGGGTGTTAGGAGGCAGGAACGGGCTGGTTAGGTAACAGCTGGGCTGCTGCATTCTGTACTAGCTGCAAGCTCTGTAATTCTTTTGCTGGGTGACCCAGGTAGATGGCATTGCAGTAGTCTATGAACTTCTGAGGGAATCAAGTGCTTGATTCTGGCTATGGTCCACAGATGGAAGAATGAGGATTAGTATGTGGCAGATACCTGATGTCTGTGTCAGCCACATACCAGGACAACACAAAGATTCAGCACATGTTTAGTATTTTGCAATTCTGAACACCAAAGCATAAATCCAGATGGTTGGTAAAGCTGTAGTCTTGTCCTTTGTTCGGGAGCTTCTATTATGTTTCACAAAGACTGAGTCACAGCCAACTGGCATCATCCACCCCTGGAGCTCAGCTAGACAACCATTTAGGATTGGTATTAGGTTCTCAGTACATGGTGCAAAAAGCAGGTCATCTGCATAGCTGCGGTAGACCAGGCCATGACGTCTGATTATATTACCCAGTGGTAGCATGTATATTTTATAAAGCATAAGAGATCGGATTCACCCTTGAGGAACATTGGACGGCAGTGATAATTATACTCCAGAAGATGTAAATGGTTCCGTACTTGGGTAATGTCTAATATGTTCAACAAGAGCAGATTTATTTCTCTCACAGCATGAAAATGGCTTCTCATCTGTGAAATCGCTGATGTTTGACAAGAACTGATTTCGTGCAAAACATTTCCCACACTCAGAACAAGAAAACGGCTTCTCACCTGTGTGACTCCTCTGATGTCTAACAAGATGTGATTTCCATGCAAAACATTTCCCACACTCAGAACAGGAATATGGCTTCTCACCTGTGTGACTTCTCTGATGTATAACAAGATCTGGTTTCGATGAATAACATTTCCCACACTCAGAACAGGAATACGGCTTCTCACCTGTGTGACTTCTCTGATGTATAACAAGAGCTGGTTTCCGTGCAAAACATTTCCCACACTCAGAACAGGAATATGGCTTCTCCCCTGTGTGACTTCTCTGATGACTAACAAGATGTGATTTCGATGAAAAACATTTCCCACACTCAGAACAGGAATATGGCTTCTCACCTGTGTGACTTCTCTGATGTGTAACAAGAGCTGATGTCTGTGCAAAACATTTCCCACACTCAGAACAGGAATACGGCTTCTCACCTGTGTGACTTCTCTGATGTGTAACAAGATCTGATTTATATGCAAAACATTTCCCACACTCAGAACAGGAATATGGCTTCTCCCCTGTGTGACTTCTCTGATGACTAACAAGATGTGATTTCGATGAAAAACATTTCCCACACTCAGAACAGGAATATGGCTTCTCACCTGTGTGACTTCTCTGATGTGTAACAAGAGCTGATGTCTGTGCAAAACATTTCCCACACTCAGAACAGGAATACGGCTTCTCACCTGTGTGACTTCTCTGATGTGTAACAAGATCTGATTTATATGCGAAACATTTCCCACACTCAGAACAGGAATACGGCTTCTCACCTGTGTGACTTCTCTGATGTGTAGCAAGAAATGATTCTGTTGCAAAACATTTCCTACACTCAGAACAGGAATACGGCTTCTCACCTGTGTGACTTCTCTGATGTGTAACAAAAGCTGATTTATATGCGAAACATTTCCCACACTCAGAACAGGAATACGGCTTCTCACCTGTGTGACTTCTCTGATGTCTAACAAGATCTGATTTATATGTAAAACATTTCCCACACTCAGAACATGGAAATGGCCTCTCACCTGCCTTAGCTGGCTGATGAGTAATACGGTTTGTGTTCTGTGTAAAACATGGTGCATCTATAGAACAAGGAAACACTGAATCTACTCTCAGAGCTGTAACAGATGCACCAATATCAGAGTGATCAGGAGAACATTTCCCAGGATCAGAGGGATCAGCTGATAGAGCTGGATGTATAATTGGGGTAATGGGGTTATCTCCTGGAGAATCCTGTCTACTGTCATTATCTTTTATGTCACAATCCGGGGATAACATTAGATGTCCTTCTGAGATATTCCTGCTTGTGTGTCCATCTCCTGGAAATAAAATACATTAATATATAAAATGAGTAGACAAGACTCAGGGTGTTACAGGATACAATATATAATTCTATAACAGACATTTTTACCTGTAATCATTGCTTTTATGTTTATTAAAAAACAAAAAAAGCTAGGATGCTTAGACTGGAGCTTGATCAACACTGAATGCTCATGTGGGATTACTAGAGGGGACGTGGACGCTCCTGTGGGATCACTAGAGGTGACGTGGATGCTCACGTGGGATTACTAGAGGTGACACGGGCGCTCACGTGGGATTACTAGAGGAGACAGGGACGCTCACGTGGGATTACTAGAGGAGACAGGGACGCTCACGTGGGATTACTAGAGGTGACAGGGACGCTCACGTGGGATTACTAGAGGTGACAGGGACGCTCACGTGGGATTACTAGAGGTGACAGGGACGCTCACGTGGGATTACTAGAGGTGACACGGACGCTCACGTGGGATTACTAGAGGTGACACGGACGCTCACGTGGGATTACTAGAGGTGACGTGGACGCTCCCGTGGAATTACTAGAGGTGACACGGGCGCTCACGTGGAATTACTAGAGGTGACGTGGATGCTCACGTGGAATTACTAGAGGTGACGTGGATGCTCACGTGGGATTACTAGAGGAGACATGGACGCTCACGTAGGATTACTAGAGGTGACACGGACGCTCATGTGGGATCACTAGAGGTGACACGGACGCTCATGTGGGATCACTAGAGGTGACACGGACGCTCATATGAGATCACTAGAGGTGACACGGACGCTCATGTGGGATCACTAGAGGTGACATGGACGCTCATGTGGGATCACTAGAGGTGACATGGGCATTCATGTGGGATTACTAGAGGTGACATGGCCACTCATGTGGGATTAGTAGAGGTGACATGGACGCTCATGTGGGATTACTAGGGGTGACATGGACGCTCATGTGGGATTAGTAGAGGTGACATGGACGCTCATGTGGATTACTAGAGGTGACACGGAGGCACATGTGGGATTACTAGAGGAGACACGGACACTCATGTGGGATTACAAAAGGTGACATGGACGCTCACGTGGGATTACTGGAGGTGACATGGACGCTCATGTGGGATTACTATAGGTGACATGGACACTCATGTAGGATTACTAGAGGTGACATGGACGCTCATGTGGGATTACTAGAGGTGACATGGGCACTCATGTGGGATTACTAGAGGTGACATGGGCTTTGCAATAATAAAACAGCAAAGAAGAGAAAGTGCTGTCCTGTTTGCGCACTAATAAATAATATATAACCTTTATTAAGTACAGTAAAGTATGTAAGATAAATCAGTGATATATAAAACACAAAGGTATATGTATAAAGGTGCATAAAGTAATCAAAAGACAATTGTATTTGTTGTTAAACATCGGCATGTATATTATATTGGGCGATAATTGATTCAGTGCTGGTAATCCTGTTCAGTAAGAATATATTAATATATTACACCCATACGAGGATGGGATAAATTACACATTTAATAATATTGTGGCAGAGTTTCCTCCAGCGGTAATCTCAATGTAACATCATACTGTATGTATAAACATTTTATGGGGGGGGATTCAGTTCATCGCAAAAACTCCCTAACCAATTAGCCGCAAAAAGTTATTGGTGCAGCCGCCCAAGAAGAGCCCACCTTCTTTGTGGAATGGGCTTTCACTGATTTTGGATGCGGCAATCCAGTCGCAGAATAAGCCTGCTGAATCATGTTACAGATCCAGCGAGCAATAGTTTGCTTTGAAGCAGGAGCACCCAGCTTGTTGGATGCATACAGGATAAACAGCGAGTCAGTCTTCCTGACTCCAGCCGTCCTGGTTACATAAATCTTCAAAGCCCGGACTATGTCAAGTAACTTGGAATCCTCCAAGTCACGAGTAGCCGCAGGCACCACAATAGGTTGGTTCAAATGAAAAGATGACACCACCTTTGGCTGAAATTGCGGACGAGTCCGCAATTCTGCCCTGTCCATATGGAAAACCAGATAGGGGCTTTTACATGACAAAGCCGCCAATTCTGACACACGCCTAGCCGAAGCTAAGGCCAACAGCATGACCACTTTCCACATGAGATACTTTAGCTCCACGGTTTTAAGTGGCTCAAACCAGTGGGATTTCAGGAAACCCAACACCACGTTAAGATCCCAAGGTGCCACTGGTGGCACAAAAGGAGGCTGAATATGTAGCACTCCCTTAACAAACGTCTGAACCTCAGGCAGTGAAGCCAGTTATTTTTGAAAGATAATGGATAGGGCCAAAATCTGGACCTTTATGGACCCAAATTTTTGGCCCATAGACACTCCTGACTGTAGGAAGTGCAGGAACCGGCCGAGCTGGAATTCCTCTGTAGGGGCCTTCCTGGCCTCACACCAAGTAACATATTTTCGCCATATACGGTGATAATGCTTTGCTGTCACGTCCTTCCTAGCCTTTATCAGCGTAGGAATAACTTCTCCAGAATGCCTTTTTCCGCTAGGATCCGGTGTTCAACCGCCATGCCGTCAAACGCAGCTGCGGTAAGTCTTGGAACAGACAGGGCCCCTGTTGCAACAGGTCCTGTCTGAGAGGCAGAGGCCATGGGTCCTCTGTGAGCATTTCTTGCAGTTCCGGGTACCAAGTCCTTCTTGGTCAATCCGGAACAATGAGTATTGTTCTCACTCCTCTTTCTTACAATTCTCAGCACCTTTGGTATGAGAGGAAGAGGAGGAAACGCATAGACCGACTGGAACACCCATGGTGTTACTAGTGCGTCCACAGCTATCGCCTGAGGGTCCCTTGACCTGGCGCAATACCCTTTTAGCTTTTTGTTGAGGCGGGACGCCATCATGTCCACCTGTGGCAGTTCCCATCGATTTACAATCTGCGTGAAGACTTCTTGATGAAGTCCCCACTCTCCCGGGTGGAGGTCGTGCCTGCTGAGGAAGTCTGCTTCCCAGTTGTCCACTCCCGGAATGAACACTGCTGACAGTGCTTGCACGTGATTCTCCGCCTAACGAAGAATCCTGGTGGCTTCCGCCATTGCACCCTGCTTCTTGTGCTGCCCTGGCGGTTAACATGGGCCACTGCGGTGATGTTGTCTGACTGAATCAGCACTGGTTGGTTTCAAAGCAGAGGCTCCGCTTGACTCAGGGCGTTGTATATGGCCCTTAGTTCCAGGATATTGATGTGCAGACAAGACTCCCGACTTGACCACAGCCCTTGGAAGTTTCTTCCCTGAGTGACTGCCCCCCATCCTCGGAGGCTTGCATCCGTGGTCACCAGGCCCCAGTCCTGTATGCCGAACCTGCGGCCTTCGAGGAGGTGAGCACTTTGCAGCCACCACAGAAGAGACACCCTGGCCCTGGGGGACAGGGTGATCAGCCGATGCATCTGAAGATGCGATCCAGACCACTTTTCCAACAGATCCCACTGAAAGATCCTCGCATGGAACCTGCCGAAGGGAATGGCTTCGTATGACGCCACCATCTTTCCCAGGACTCGCGTGCAGTTATGCACCGATACCTGTTTCGGTTTTAGGAGGTCTCTGACCAGAGTCACGAGCTCCTGAGCCTTCTCCGCCGGGAGAAACACCTTCTTCTGGTCTGTGTCCAGAATCATGCCCATGAAGGGCAGACGCGTCGTAGGGATCAGCTGCGACTTTGGAATATTCAGGATCCACCCGTGTTGTTGCAACACTTCCTGAGAGCGTGCTAGGCCGATCAGCAACTGCTCCCTGGACCTCGCCTTTATGAGGAGATTGTCCAAGTATGGGATAATTGTAACTCCTTGCTTTCGAAGGAGTACCATCATCTCCGCCATTACCTTGGTAAATATTCTCGGTGCTGTGGACAGGCCAAACGACAACGTCTGGAATTGGTAATGACAGTCCTGTACCACAAACTGAGGTACTCCTGATGAGGTGGATAAATGGGGACATGCAAGTAAGCATCCTTGATGTCCAGCGACACCATAAAATCCCCCTCTTCCAGGCTTGCAATGACCGCTCTGTGCGATTCCATTTTGAACTTGAATTTCTTCAGATAAATGGTCAGGGATTTTAAATTCAAAATGGGTCTGACCGAACCGTCCGGTTTCGACACCACAAACATTGTGGAATAGTAGCCCCATCCCTTTTGAAGAAGGGGAACCTTCACCACCACCTGCTGGAGATATAACTTGTGAATTGCCGCCAACACTACCTCCCTTTCCATGGGAGAAGCCGGCAGGGACGATTTTAGGTAACGGTGAGGGGGCGTCACTTCGAATTCCAGCTTGTATCCCTGAGACACAATTTGTATAGCCCAAGGATCCACCCGTGAGCGAACCCACTGGTGGCTGAAATTTAGGAGACGTGCCCCCACCGCTCCTGACAGCGTCACGCGGTGGATTTAGTGGAGGCTTTTTTTGAATGAAAGAACTGCATTTGGTAATACGGTGCTTTGGCTGTGAGGGAACATATGGCAAAAAATTCGACTTCCCAGCCGTTGCTGTGGAAACCAGGTCCGCGAGACCGTTCCCAAACAATTCCTCACCCCTGTAAGGTAAAACCTCCATGTGTTTTTTAGAGTCGGCATCACCAGTCCACTGCCGAGTCCACAGGACCCTTCTGGCAGAAATCGACATTGCGTTTACTCTAGAGCCCAGTAGGCAAATTTCCCTCTGGGCATCCCTCATATATAAGACAGTGTCTTTGATATGTCCCAGGGTCAGTAAAATAGTCTCCCTGTCCAGGGTATCTATCCCCTCAAACAGATTATCTGTCCATTCTGCTACAGCACTACACATCCAGGCCGAAGCAATTGCTGGCCTCAGGAGAGTACCAGAATGTGTATAAACAGACTTCAGGATACCTTCCTGCTTTCTATCCGCAGGATCCTTTAGGGCGGCCTGTGACGGCAGGGCCACCTTCTTAGATAAGCGTGTCAACGCCTTATCTACCCTAGGGGAGGATTCCCAGCGTAACCTGTCGGTTGGCGGGAAAGGGTACGCCATAAGCAATCTTTTGGAAATTACTACTTTCCTATCAGGGGAATACCACGCTTTTTCACACAATTCATTTAATTCATGTGAAGGGGGAAAAGTCACTTCTTGCTTTTTCTCCCCATACATGTAAACCCTCTTGTCAGGGACAGGGTTTTCCTCTGATATGTGCAACACATCCTTCATTGCTATAATCATGTAGCGGATGGCTTTAGTCAATTTAGGCTGCAACTTAGCATCATCGTCATCGACACTGGAGTCAGAATCCGTGTCGACATCTGTGTCAACAATCTGGGATAGTGGGCGTTTTTGAGACCCTGACGGTCTCTGCGCTGTAGGATCAGACATGGGCTGAGACCCTGACTGTCCCAAGGCTTCAGCTTTATACAACCTCTTATGCAAGGAGCTTACGTTATCATTTAACACCTTCCACATATCCATCCAATCAGGTGTCGGCGCCGTCGGCGGCGACCCCACATATCATCACTTGTTCAGCCTCCACGTATCCTTCCTCGTCAAACATGTCGACACAAACGTACCGACACACTGCACACAACCAGGGAATGCTCACTTTAGGACAGGACCCCCACAAAGGCCTTTTGGGGACACAGAGTATGCCAGCACACACCCCAGCGCTATATAACCCCAGGGATTACACAGTAATTTAGTGTTTACCCAGTAGCTGCTGTTTATGACAATTTGCGCCTAAATTTATGTGCCCCCCCCTCTCTTTTTACGCTTTTTCTACCTGGATACTGCAGGGGAGAGCCTGGGGAGCTTCCTCTCAGCGGAGCTGTGGAGAGAAAATGGCGCTGGTGAGTGCTGAGGAAGAAGGCCCCGCCCCCTCAGCAACGGGCTTCTGTCCCGGGTCTGTGTAAATAAAATGGCGGGGGCTCGTACATATATACAGTGCCCGGCTGTATATATGTGTCTTTTTGCCAAGAGGTATCCTAATTGCTGCCCAGGGCCCCCCCCCCCCTGCGCCCTGCACCCTACAGTGACCAGAGTGTGTGGGTAGTGTGGGCGCTACCTCATGTGAAGACAGGAGTCTTCTGCCACCGATTTCGATGTCTTCTTGCGTCTGCCGGCTTCTGACTTTGCGAGGGGGACGGCGGCGCGGCTCCGGGAACGTACGACCAACGTACCTGTGTTCGATCCCTCTGGAGCTAATGGTGTCCAGTAGCCTAAGAAGCGCAACCTAGCTTCAGTGAGTAGGTTTGCTTCTCTTCCCTCAGTCCCTCGTAGCAGAGAGTCTGTTGTCAGCAGAAGCTCTCTGAAAATAAAAAACCTAACTAAAATACTTTCTTATTAGCAAGCTCAGGAGAGCTCACTAAAATGCACCCATCTCTGGCCGGGCACAGATTCTAACTGAGGTCTGGAGGAGGGGCATAGAGGGAGGAGCCAGTGCACACCAGTAGTACTAATTCTTTCTTAGAGTGCCCAGTCTCCTGCGGAGCCCATCTCTTCCCCATGGTCTTTACGGAGTCCCCAGCATCCACTAGGACGTTAGAGAAAATTTGATTTACCTGCGGTAGCTGTGGAAACCAGGTCCGTCAGCCCATCCCCAAACAATACGTCTCCCTTATACGGTAGGACTTCCATATGTTTTTTGGAATCCGCATCACCCGTCCATTGGCGAGTCCATAAGAATCGTCTCGCCGAGATAGACATGGCATTGGCCCTAGAAGCCAGCAATCCAATATCCCTTTGAGCAGCTCTCATAAATAAGACTGCACCTTTAATATGGGCTAGAATTAACAATACAGTATCTCTATCCATGGTATCAAATTCAGCCGTCAGATCATCTGTCCATGCTGAAATTGCGCTACATACCCATGCCGACGCAATAGTCGGTCTTAGCACAGCTCCAGTATGCGAATAAATTAGAGATGAGCGCCGGAAATTTTTCGGGTTTTGTGTTTTGGTTTTGGGTTCGGTTCCGCGGCCGTGTTTTGGGTTCGACCGCGTTTTGGCAAAACCTCACCGATTTTTTTTTGTCGGATTCGGGTGTGTTTTGGATTCGGGTGTTTTTTTCAAAAAACCCTAAAAAACAGCTTAAATCATAGAATTTGGGGGTAATTTTAATCCCAAAGTATTATTAACCTCAAAAAACATAATTTCCACTCATTTTCAGCCTATTCTGAACACATCACACCTCACAATATTATTTTTAGTCCTAAAATTTGCACCGAGGTCGCTGTGTGAGTAAGATAAGCGACCCTAGTGGCCGACACAAACACCGTGCCCATCTAGGAGTGGCACTGCAGTGTCACGCAGGATGTCCATTCCAAAAAACCCTCCCCAAACAGCACATGACGCAAAGAAAAAAAGAGGCGCAATGAGGTAGCTGTGTGAGTAAGATTAGCGACCCTAGTGGCCGACACAAACACCGGGCCCATCTAGGAGTGGCACTGCAGTGTCACGCAGGATGTCCCTTCCAAAAAACCCTCCCCAAACAGCACATGACGCAAAGAAAAAAAGAGGCGCAATGAGGTAGCTGACTGTGTGAGAAAGATAAGCGACCCTAGTGGCCGACACAAACACCGGGCCCATCTAGGAGTGGCACTGCAGTGTCACGCAGGATGTCCCTTCCAAAAAACCCTCCCCAAACAGCACATGACGCAAAGAAAAAAAGAGGCGCAATGAGGTAGCTGACTGTGTGAGAAAGATAAGCGACCCTAGTGGCCGACACAAACACCGGGCCCATCTAGGAGTGGCACTGCAGTGTCACGCAGGATGTCCCTTCCAAAAAACCCTCCCCAAACAGCACATGACGCAAAGAAAAAAAGAGGCGCAATGAGGTAGCTGACTGTGTGAGAAAGATAAGCGACCCTAGTGGCCGACACAAACACCGTGCCCATCTAGGAGTGGCACTGCAGTGTCACGCAGGATGTCCCTTCCAAAAAACCCTCCCCAAACAGCACATGACGCAAAGAAAAAAAGAGGCGCAATGAGGTAGCTGACTGTGTGAGAAAGATAAGCGACCCTAGTGGCCGACACAAACACCGGGCCCATCTAGGAGTGGCACTGCAGTGTCACGCAGGATGTCCCTTCCAAAAAACCCTCCCCAAACAGCACATGACGCAAAGAAAAAAAGAGGCGCAATGAGGTAGCTGACTGTGTGTGTGAGAAAGATAAGCGACCCTAGTGGCCGACACAAACACCGGGCCCATCTAGGAGTGGCACTGCAGTGTCACGCAGGATGTCCCTTCCAAAAAACCCTCCCCAAACAGCACATGACGCAAAGAAAAAAAGAGGCGCAATGAGGTAGCTGACTGTGTGAGAAAGATAAGCGACCCTAGTGGCCGACACAAACACCGGGCTCATCTAGGAGTGGCACTGCAGTGTCACGCAGGATGTCCCTTCCAAAAAACCCTCCCCAAACAGCACATGACGCAAAGAAAAATAAAAGAAAAAAGAGGTGCAAGATGGAATTGTCCTTGGGCCCTTCCCACCCACCCTTATGTTGTAACTATAAACAAAACAGGACATGCACACTTTAACCAACCCATCATTTCAGTGACAGGGTCTGCCACACGACTGTGACTGAAATGACGGGTTGGTTTGGACCCCCACCCAAAAAGAAGCAATTAATCTCTCCTTGCACAAACTGGCTCTACAGAGGCAAGATGTCCACCTCATCATCATCCTCCGATATATCACCGTGTACATCCCCCTCCTCACAGATTATCAATTCGTCCCCACTGGAATCCACCATGTCAGCTCCCTGTGTACTTTGTGGAGGCAATTGCTGCTGGTCAATGTCTCCGCGGAGGAATTGATTATAATTCATTTTAATGAACATCATCTTCTCCACATTTTCTGGATGTAACCTCGTACGCCGATTGCTGACAAGGTGAGCGGCGGCACTAAACACTCTTTCGGAGTACACACTTGTGGGAGGGCAACTTAGGTAGAATAAAGCCAGTTTGTGCAAGGGCCTCCAAATTGCCTCTTTTTCCTGCCAGTATAAGTACGGACTGTGTGACGTGCCTACTTGGATGCGGTCACTCATATAATCCTCCACCATTCTATCAATGGTGATAGAATCATATGCAGTGACAGTAGACGACATGTCCGTAATGGTTGTCAGGTCCTTCAGTCCGGACCAGATGTCAGCATCAGCAGTCGCTCCAGACTGCCCTGCATCACCGCCATCGGGTGGGCTCGGAATTCTGAGCCTTTTCCTCGCACCCCCAGTTGCGGGAGAATGTGAAGGAGGAGATGTTGACAGGTCGCGTTCCGCTTGACTTGACAATTTTCTCACCAGCAGGTCTTTGAAACCCAGCAGACTTGTGTGCGCCGGAAAGAGAGATCCAAGGTAGGTTTTAAATCTAGGATCGAGCACGGTGGCCAAAATGTAGTGCTCTGATTTTAACATATTGACCACCCGTGAATCCTTGTTAAGCGAATTAAGGGCTCCATCCACAAGTCCCACATGCCTAGCGGAATCGCTCTGTCTTAGCTCCTCCTTCAATGTCTCCAGCTTCTTCTGCAAAAGCCTGATGAGGGGAATGACCTGACTCAGGCTGGCAGTGTCTGAACTGACTTCACGTGTGGCAAGTTCAAAGGGCATCAGAACCTTGCACAACGTTGAAATCATTCTCCACTGCGCTTGAGACAGGTGCATTCCACCTCCTATATCGTGCTCAGTTGTATAGGCTTGAATGGCCTTTTGCTGCTCCTCCAACCTCTGAAGCATATAGAGGGTTGAATTCCACCTCGTTACCACCTCCTGCTTCAGATGATGGCAGGGCAGGTTCAGGCGTTTTTGGTGGTGCTCCAGTCTTCTGTACGTGCTGCCTGTACGCCGAAAGTGTCCCGCAATTTTTCTGGCCACCGCCAGCATCTCTTGCACGCCCCTGTCGTTTTTTAAAAAATTCTGCACCACCAAATTCAAGGTATGTGCAAAACATGGGACGTGCTGGAATTTGCCCAGATTTAATGCACGCACAATATTGCTGGCGTTGTCCGATGCCACAAATCCACAGGAGAGTCCAATTGGGGTAAGCCATTCCGCGATGATCTTCCTCAGTTGCCGTAAGAGGTTTTCAGCTGTGTGCGTATTCTGGAAACCGGTGATACAAAGCGTAGCCTGCCTAGGAAAGAGTTGGCGTTTGCGAGATGCTGCTACTGGTGCCGCCGCTGCTGTTCTTGCGGCGGGAGTCCATACATCTACCCAGTGGGCTGTCACAGTCATATAGTCCTGACCCTGCCCTGCTCCACTTGTCCACATGTCCGTGGTTAAGTGGACATTGGGTACAACTGAATTTTTTAGGACACTGGTGAGTCTTTTTCTGAGGTCCGTGTACATTTTCGGTATCGCCTGCCTAGAGAAGTGGAACCTAGATGGTATTTGGTAACGGGGGCACACTGCCTCAATAAAATGTCTAGTTCCCTGTGAACTAACGGCGGATACCGGACGCACGTCTAACACCAACATAGTTGTCAAGGCCTCAGTTATCCGCTTTGCAGCAGGATGACTGCTGTGATATTTCATCTTCCTCGCAAAGGACTGTTGAACAGTCAATTGCTTACTGGAAGTAGTACAAGTGGGCTTACGACTTCCCCTCTGGGATGACCATCGACTCCCAGCAGCAACAACAGCAGCGCCAGCAGCAGTAGGCGTTACACGCAAGGATGCATCGGAGGAATCCCAGGCAGGAGAGGAATCGTCAGAATTGCCAGTGACATGGCCTGCAGGACTATTGGCATTCCTGGGGAAGGAGGAAATTGACACTGAGGGAGTTGGTGGGGTGGTTTGCGTGAGCTTGGTTACAAGAGGAAGGGATTTACTGGTCAGTGGAGTGCTTCCGCTGTCACCCAAAGTTTTTGAACTTGTCACTGACTTATTATGAATGCGCTGCAGGTGACGTATAAGGGAGGATGTTCCGAGGTGGTTAACGTCCTTACCCCTACTTATTACAGCTTGACAAAGGGAACACACGGCTTGACACCTGTTGTCCGCATTTCTGGTGAAATACCTCCACACCGAAGAGCTGATTTTTTTGGTATTTTCACCTGGCATGTCAACGGCCATATTCCTCCCACGGACAACAGGTGTCTCCCCGGGTGCCTGACTTAAACAAACCACCTCACCATCAGAATCCTCCTGGTCAATTTCCTCCCCAGCGCCAGCAACACCCATATCCTCCGCATCCTGGTGGACTTCAACACTGACATCTTCAATCTCACTATCAGGAACTGGACTGCGGGTGCTCCTTCCAGCACTTGCAGGGGGCGTGCAAATGGTGGAAGGCGCATGCTCTTCACATCCAGTGTTGGGAAGGTCAGGCATCGCAACCGACACAATTGGACTCTCCTTGTGGATTTGGGATTTCGAAGAACGCACAGTTCTTTGCTGTGCTTTTGCCAGCTTGAGTCGTTTCATTTTTCTAGCGAGAGGCTGAGTGCTTCCATCCTCATGTGAAGCTGAACCACTAGCCATGAACATAGGCCAGGGCCTCAGCCGTTCCTTGCCACTCCGTGTGGTAAATGGCATATTGGCAAGTTTACGCTTCTCCTCCGACAATTTTATTTTAGGTTTTGGAGTCTTTTTTTTTCTGATATTTGGTGTTTTGGATTTGACATGCTCTGTACTATGACATTGGGCATCGGCCTTGGCAGACGACGTTGCTGGCATTTCATCGTCTCGGCCATGACTAGTGGCAGCAGCTTCAGCACGAGGTGGAAGTGGATCTTGATCTTTCCCTAATTTTGGAACCTCAACTTTTTTGTTCTCCATATTTTATAGGCAGAACTAAAAGGCACCTCAGGTAAACAATGGAGATGGATGGATTGGATACTAGTATACTATATATACAATTATGGACGGACTGCCACGGTTAGGTGGTATAAAAAAACCACGGTATAAAAAAACCACGGTATAAAAAAACCGCACTGTACACTGGTTGATAAAGAGATAGTAGTATACTCGTAACAATTAGGATGACACTATGACGGTATAAAGAATGAAAAAAAACCCACGGTTAGGTGGTATATAATAAATAATACAATTCTGGTCGGACGGACTGCCTGCCGTGTGCCGACACAGAGGTAGCCACAGCCGTGAACTACCGCACTGTACACTGGTTGATAAAGAGATAGTAGTATACTCGTAACAATTAGGATGACACTATGACGGTATAAAGAATGAAAAAAAACCCACGGTTAGGTGGTATATAATAAATAATACAATTCTGGTCGGACGGACTGCCTGCCGTGTGCCGACACAGAGGTAGCCACAGCCGTGAACTACCGCACTGTACACTGGTTGATAAAGAGATAGTAGTATACTCGTAACAATTAGGATGACACTATGACGGTATAAAGAATGAAAAAAAAAACCACGGTTAGGTGGTATATAATAAATAATACAATTCTGGTCGGACGGACTGCCTGCCGTGTGCCGACACAGAGGTAGCCACAGCCGTGAACTACCGCACTGTACACTGGTTGATAAAGAGATAGTAGTATACTCGTAACAATTAGGATGACACTATGACGGTATAAAGAATGAAAAAAAAACCACGGTTAGGTGGTATATAATAAATAATACAATTCTGGTCGGACGGACTGCCTGCCGTGTGCCGACACAGAGGTAGCCACAGCCGTGAACTACCGCACTGTACACTGGTTGATAAAGAGATAGTAGTATACTCGTAACAATTAGGATGACACTATGACGGTATAAAGAATGAAAAAAAAACCACGGTTAGGTGGTATATAATAAATAATACAATTCTGGTCGGACGGACTGCCTGCCGTGTGCCGACACAGAGGTAGCCACAGCCGTGAACTACCGCACTGTACACTGGTTGATAAAGAGATAGTAGTATACTCGTAACAATTAGGATGACACTATGACGGTATAAAGAATGAAAAAAAAACCACGGTTAGGTGGTATATAATAAATAATACAATTCTGGTCGGACGGACTGCCTGCCGTGTGCCGACACAGAGGTAGCCACAGCCGTGAACTACCGCACTGTACACTGGTTGATAAAGAGATAGTAGTATACTCGTAACAATTAGTATGACACTATGACGGTATAAAGAATGAAAAAAAAACCACGGTTAGGTGGTATATAATAAATAATACAATTCTGGTCGGACGGACTGCCTGCCGTGTGCCGACACAGAGGTAGCCACAGCCGTGAACTACCGCACTGTACACTGGTTGATAAAGAGATAGTAGTATACTCGTAACAATTAGTATGACACTATGACGGTATAAAGAATGAAAAAAAAACCACGGTTAGGTGGTATATATAATTATACAATTCTGGTTGGACGGACTGCCTGCAGAGTGCCGACACAGAGGTAGCCACAGCCGTGAACTACCGCACTGTACTGTGTCTGCTGCTAATATAGACTGGTTGATATTTAAAGAGATAGTAGTATACAACAATACTATACTGGTGGTCAGGCACTGGTCACCACTCCTGCAGCAAAAGTGTGCACTGTTAATTAATATAATTGTACTCCTGGCTCCTGCTAACAACCTGCAGTGCTCCCCAGTCTCCCCCACAATTAATTATAAGCTTTTATACATTGATGACTGTGCAGCACACTGGGCTGAGCTGAGTGCACACAGACTGAGTCACACTGTGTGACTGACTGTGCTGTGTATCGTTTTTTTTTTCAGGCAGAGAACGGATATAGCAGAGAGAACGGATATATTATATTAAATAAAAGTTAACTAGCAACTGCACTGGTCACTGACTGTGGTAAACTAACTCTGTCTGCGACTCTGCACAATCTCTCTCTATCTAATCTATCTATCTCTATTCTAATGGAGAGGACGCCAGACACGTCCTCTCCCTATCAATCTCAATGCACGTGTGAAAATGGCGGCGACGCGCGGCTCCTTATATAGAATCCGAGTCTCGCGAGAATCCGACAGCGTCATGATGACGTTCGGGCGCGCTCGGGTTAACCGAGCAAGGCGGGAAGATCCGAGTCGCTCGGACCCGTGGAAAAAAAAGTGAAGTTCGTGCGGGTTCGGATTCAAAGAAACCGAACCCGCTCATCTCTAGAATAAATAGACTTTAAAGTAGTCTCCTGCCTGCGATCCGCAGGATCCTTGAGGGCCGCTGTGTCTGGAGACGGTAGCGCCACTTTCTTGGACAGGCGCGTTAAGGCCTTGTCCACAGTGGGAGGTGATTCCCAACGTACCCTGTCCTGTTTAGGGAAGGGGTATGCCATATAAATAATTTTTGGGATCTGCGGTCTCTTCTCCGGAACTCCCAAGCTTTTCCAAAGAACTTATTTAGTTAATGAGATGTGGGAAAATAAATAATCTGTTTCTTACCCTTAAACATGTGTACCCTTGTGTCGGGGACCGAGGGTTCATCCTCAATATGCAACACATCCCTTATTGCCACAATCATACACTGAATGCTTTTTGTCACCTTAGGTTGCAATTTCACTTCATCATAGTCGACACTGGAATCAAAGTCCGTGTCGGTAGTAATGTCCACAATTTGTGCTAAGGGACGTTTTTGAGACCCCGACGGGCCCTGTGAGTCGGTCCAATCCGAGGATTGACCTCTTGATGCCTCCCTGGATTCAGCCTTATCAAGCCTCTTATGTAAAGATGCCACACTTGCATTCAACATATGCCACATGTCCATCCATTCCTGAGTCGGCACTACCGACGGGGACACACCACTCATTTGCTCCACCTCCTCCTTGGAGAATCATTCCGCCTCAGACATGTCAACACGCACGTACCGACACCCCACACACACAGGGATAAACCTATAAGGGGACAAAACCCCAACCAGGTCCTTAGGAGAGACAGAGAGAGAGTATGTAAGCACACACCCAGCGCCTAAATAACACCGGAAAAAATAAATGACCAGATATATATATATATATATAAAACAAAAAACCCAGCACTCTCCTAAGCAGCTTCATTCACCTTAGGAGAGTGCTGGGTTTTTGTTTGGTATATTTGAGTTTGGTGGTCACAGCCCACCGCACCCCAACCCCTGGGAATGGCGAGTGCAGTGGTTCCTCGTGTTTGTTTGTTTGTTTATATATATATATATATACATATACACACATATACACATATATATATACATATACACAATTCCCACTCACTGCGTTACCAATGTGCCCCCCTCCTCTTTTTCCAGCCTGTGAAAGTGTTCAGCAGGGAGAGAGACCGGGGAGCCAGCGTCCTCATGCAGCTTCTGTGGAGAAAATGGCGCTGGTTAGTGGTGAGGATCAAGCTCCGCCCACCCGACGGCGGGCTTCGGTCCCAGTGCAATTGTAATAAAATGGCGGGGGATCTGTGATTTACTGCCTCCGCAGCCTAATCCTACTCTTTGTGCATCAAACTTTGAGGATTATTGCTGCCCAGGGCGCCCCCCCTCCCCCCTGCACCCATCAGTGCTGCCTCTGTGTGTTGTGTCTGGGAGCAATGGCCTTACCTCAAGAAGATCTGAAGTCTTCTGCCACCTGAGATGTCTTCTATCTTCTCATACTCGCCCGGCTTCTATCTTCCAGCATCTGTGAGGAGGACGGCTGCGCGGCTTCAGGACGAACCCCAGGGCAAGACCTGTGTTCCGACTCCATCTGGACCTAATGGTGTCCAGTAGCCTAAGAAGCAGAGCCTATCAGTTAAGTAGGTCTGCTTCTCTCCCCTCAGTCAAACGATGCAGGGAGCCTGTTGCCAGCAGTGCTCCCTGAAAATAAAAAAACCTAACAAAATTCTTTTTCTACAGAAAACTCTGGAGAGCTCTCTGCAGTGCACCCTTCTCCTCTGGGCACAGAATCTAACTGGGGTCTGGAGGAGGGGCATAGAGGGAGGAGCCAGTGCCCACCCATAGGAAAAGTTCTTTTAGGTGCCCATGTCTCCTGCGGAGCCCGTCTATAACCCATGGTCCTTACGGAGTCCCCAGCATCTTCTAGGATGTAAGAGAAAAAGGCTTTGTAGATGTTTACTACTGTATTGTCTTACTGACCTATAGTTTCCTACTGTATTGTCTTACTGACCTATAGTTTCTTACTGTATTGTTTTACTGACCTAGTTTCCCACTGTATTGTCTTACTGACCTACAGTTTCCTTTTGTATTGTCTTACTGGCCTATAGGTTCCTACTGTATTGTCTTCCTGACCTATAGTTTCCTACTGTATTGTCTTACTGACCTACAGTTTCCTACTGTATTGTCTTACTGACCTATAGTTTCCTTCTGTATTGTCTTACTGACCTATAGTTTCCTTCTGTATTGTCTTACTGACCTATAGTTGCTTCTGTATTGTCTTACTGACCTATAGTTTCCTACTGTATTGTCTTACTGACCTATAGCTTCCTTCTGTATTGTCTTACTTACCTATAGTTCCCTACTGTATTGTCTTACTGACCTATAGTTTCCTTCTGCATTGTTTTACTGACCTATAGTTTCCTTCTCTATTCTTACTGACCTATAGTTTCTTCTGTATTGTCTTACTCATCTAGTTGCCTTCTACATTGTCTTACTGACCTATAGTTTCCTGTCTTACTGACCTATAGTTTCCTACTGTATTGTCTTACTGACCTAAAGTTTCTTCTGTATTGTCTTACTGACCTATAGTTTCCTACTGTATTGTCTTACTGACCTATTGTTTCTTCTGTATTGTCTTACTGACCTATAGTTTCTTACTGTATTGTCTTAGGGCCCTACACACTAAAAGATTATCTGTCCAATCTGGCAATGTCTGGGAGCAAATGGCAATTTACTATTTGCTCTCAAAGATTGGAAAACAGACAAAAATGGACTTTCAGACAAATTGGTTACATTTGTTTCATTAAACCAATTTATCTGAACTGTGTTTGTCCATTTTCTTGATTTTGGGAGCAAATGGTTGATTGTCATTTGCTCCCAGACATCACCAGATTTTCTTTCCAATCAGCCAGATTGGACAGATAATCTTTAAGTGTGTAGGGCCCTTTACTGACCTATAGTTTCTGACTGTATTGTCTTACTGACCTATAGTTTCCGACTGTATTGTCTTACTGACCTATAGTTTCCTACTGTATTGTCTTACTGACCTATAGTTTTTTACTGTATGGTCTTACTGACGTATCATGGCTTACTGTAGTCTTACTGGTCTATAGTTTCCTTATTTATTGTCTTGCTGACCTATAGTTTCTTCTGTAATGTCTTACTGACCTATAGTTTCTTCTGTATTGTCTTACTGACCTATAGTTTCCTTCTGTATTGTCTTACAGACCTATAGTTTCCTATATACATAGTTTTCCTGTCTATGTATGGTAGGTATGGAAGGGAGACCTACCATACATAGACAGTATATATAAGCCTCAGCCTCTCCCTTCTGAAAATGATAATGAATAAGGTGTATGTGTGGATACCATGCACATGTAACTGATTCTATTTACAGGAAACAATAGGGAGAGCCCACGGCTGTCTGGCAGTGTTCTAGATGGTTAAGTATTACACATATGAATATATTTCTTCTAAATAAAATATTTTTCACCCTGATTGATATAATACTGATAGTAAGACAATTCAGTCAATAGTAATCTTTCTTTTAAGTAAGTAAGATCCATATATATGAATTTTTAGTGAATAGTTATTAAAGGTTATATTTTAATTGCAATTAAGTTAACAAGAGTGCTCCCAAAAAGGAAGTTTACTTCTTTCTTTCCGGACCGCTCTTCTATGCAGAAGGGAAATATCTGCTGTTTATTGAGAGATGCTCCCTGTAAGGAATTTACCACTTGCAGCTGAAATTGCAAAAGACCCCACCCCTTGCATCAGGTAAATTAATGTCTCCTATGATTATGACTTCTCCCTTTAAAGCCATTTTAGTGATGTCCAACAATAGATTCCTGTCCAAATCCTGCCCCAGGCCACGTGGTCTAGAGATCACCCCAATATGAATAATGTCCTTTTTCCCGGTTTCTGTGGTGACCAAAGGGGCCTCAGATTTGTCTTCAATATTTTGTATTAATTGAAGTAGCATTTATGCTTTTTTCCCACATACATTGCTACGCTTCCTCCTACACTGACCATTCTATCCTTCCTAAATAAATTGTATCCTGGTATAGCTATGTCCCAGTCATGATTCTCATTGCACTATGACTCTGTAATTGCCACAATATCCAGGTTATCCCTGGTCATTATCACAATTAGCTCTGGAATTTTGTCTCCTAATCTCCTAGCATTTGCACACATAGCTTTAAGAATTATGTCTGTGCATCTGTTATTAGTAGCCATGTCCAGACAGTACAAAATAAATGACAAGTTTAAAGTTGAAATTACCTGTTTGGTGATGTTGTTCAGTATTTGGTATTTGTTTTTTTAACTAATCAGGAATCACAAACTGTCCTTTACACCACGACTACACCTCACTAAATGAAAAGATATAGTAAACATGACCACAAATGGCCAAATAGGTCTACTATATACAAGGAGTTATTTAATACCTGCATCATCTAACAAAATGAAGGTTATTTAATAAATGGTTGCTAAACTGAGAAATTTAGATCCCATACAAATTACACACTACTACTTATATATGATCCCTAAAAACTTCTGCTTGTTACTTTTAATAACATTATAGTGTTGTGTGTAATAACTCTCTTCATCTGATGTTTGTCATGGATAACCTTGTGTTATAAACACCCAACTGAGAACTGGGATGATGGCAGAGGATGGTGTAGAATAAGAGATTGCTGTAGTGACTGAGCAATGAGAATATGTTACTTCTGTAATAAGTGTTTATTACTCACCTGTGCTGATATCTGTAGGGATCTCCTCCTCCTTACACTTCTGATCACCCCTCACATACGTTTCTTCTTCTCCCTCTGTATCTTCTGTCATCATATCAGTCGCATACCTCTCTTCTTCTCCCTCTATATCTTCTTCCTTTATATCAGTCACATACGTGTCTTCTTCTTCCTCTATATCTTCTGCCTTCATATCAGTCATATACGTCTCTTCTTCTCCCTCTATATCTTCTGCCTTTATATCAGTCACATACGTCTCTTCTTCTCCCTCTATATCTTCTGCCTTCATATCAGTCGCATATGTCTCCTCTTCTCCCTCTATATCTCCTGCCTTTATATCAGTCACATACATCTCTTCTTCTCCCTCTATATCTTTTGCCTTTATATCAGTCACATATGTCTCTTCTTCCTCTATATCTTCTGCCTTTATATCAGTCACATATGTCTCTTCTTCTCTCCTTATATCTTCTGCCTTTATACAAGAAAGACGTTCTACCTAAATAACCCAAAAAAAGATGATTTTGGTACTTACCGATAAATCCATTTCTCTGAATCCTCTAGGGGACACTGGAGTCTTATACAGTAGGTGTGTGAAGCTTGCAACCGGAGGTGTGGCACAATCTAAAATTAGCATTGTCTGCACAGCCGGCTCCTCCCCCTTCACATCCCTCCTCCCTCAGTTTGGAAAACGTGACTGAGAGAATAGGACATGATACTATAGCACTTGGCGAGGAACCGAACCGTACAACAAAGCAACAGCATCCAAGAAACTCTTAACAGAAAAACCAACGCTGTTTGCACAAACTGTTTGAACAAGAACTTTGAACACAGCAGGTTGACAGCACCGAGGCGGGCGTCCAGTGTCCCCTAGAGGATTCAGAGAAATGGATTTATCGGTAAGTACCAAAATCCTCTTTTATCTTTCATCCACTAGGGGACACTGGAGTCTTATACAGTAGGGGACGTCCCAAAGTTATCCCCAAGGGAGGGAGTGCTGTCGATGGCCTGCAAAACTAAACGTCCGAACTTAGAATTTCCGGACGCCAAGGTATCAAACCTGTAAAAGTTTGCGAATGTGTGGGCTGAGACCACGTTCTCGCTCTGCAAAATTGAGTAGTGGAAGCACCTCGAATAGCCGCCCATGAGGCACCCACTGATCTGGTATTATGAGCACCAGTCTGAACCGGAAACTGCTTACCACAGGAAATATTAGCTTGCCGATTGGCAAAGCTATTCCATCTAAACAAAGACTGCCTAGATGCTGGCCAACCATTCTTTGGACCAAACAAAATGGTCCGACCTTCTAAAGGACGACGTAACTTGTAGTATATTCGTAAGCTCGGACAACATCCAAAGACACGTCCCCTTCTGCGAATCCCTGAAAGGATGGGACCACAATCGGTTGGTTTACCTGAAACCCCGAAACAACCTTAGGAAGGAAATCCGCTCATGTACGGAGTTTGGCCTTATCCTTCTGGAAAATTAACAAAGGACTCTAACCTGATAGGGCTCCTTACACCGAAACCCTTCCAGCCGAAGCCAAGGCAAGTAATAACGTGACCTTCCAAGAGAGATATTGCAGGTCTGTTCTTTCCAACGGCTCAAAAGATGGTTATCTCAAAAATTCCAACTACAAATCTAAGTCCCACTGCGCAGTGGGAGGACGGAAAGGAGGTTGTATCCTCAGAACCCCCTGTAAAAAGGTTTGAACCTCTTGTAAGGACGCTAACCGCTGTTGAAATAGGATGGAGAGAGCCGAAACTTGAACCTTCAAGGAACCTAGTCTTAGTCCTTCATCTAGACCAGCTGGAGTGAAAAGTAGAAGTCTGGGTAAGTGGACGTTCGTCTAATTCTACCCATGTTCCTAACACCAGTCCATGTACTTCTTCTAATGTCTGCAGTCGTACATGGGTGTCACCGGCTTTTGAGCAGCGATCATCTTTAGGAATAGCCATTCTTGGTATACCTCTCACTCTTAAGATCCGGGTCTCAACAGCCACGCCATTAAACGTAGCCTGTTCAGGTCTGAGTGGAGGAACGGCCCCTGATATAGCCGGTCCTCCCTTCGAGGTAACTGCCAAGGGTCCTCCGCTAGTATCCCCCGTAAGTCCGAGTACCAACCTCTACGGGGCCAACTTGGTGCTATGAGAATTGCCCATACTCGCTCTCGTATTACCCCTTTTTGGAGAATTCGGGGTATGAGTGTGAAAGGCGGAAAAATGTAAACCCTTCTGTAACACCAAGGAAGTGTCAGCGTGTCCACTTCCTCTGCTGCTGGATCTCTTCTTCTGGACACATACCTGGGCAGCTAATGATTTTGTCGAGATGCCATCAGGTCCACCTGAGGTAGACACCATCTACTCACCATCATGTCGAAGATCTGTGTAAGCACCGCTCGCCTGGATGCAGTCCTGGCGACTGTGATAATCTGCTTTCCGGTTCACTGTTGACCATTGACTATATCTTCAGCTAAGAGAAGCGATTTGTAAACTGTTTCTCAGTTCGAGAATGGTTATTGGTAACCCTCTCTCCAGTAAAGTCCATTTGCCCTGAAAGTGGTGGGACTCTAGGACAGCTTCCCCAACCTCTGAGACTGGCATTTGTTATGAGAATCCTATAATCCAAATTATTATAAATTCCAAATTCTTGCCTGCTGCAAGGGTCTCTATAACCGCTTCTATAAGGGAATCTAAACTCCTGATCTAAGGCAGACTTCAGTATCTTGCCTCTTTATCTATAATAAGACCTTCTTCCTCCTTCGTGTAAGATGAGGATGGTTCTCTTAATCGACTTGTTCGCATTTCTTTATGCTTGCGCAGGAGGGATTCATTTAAATCAGAAATTCCTCCATAGTCTTTGAGAATCCCTCAGTCCTTTCCGACTGCTGTTTGCGGGATTCTGACATTTCCTCTGAAATACCTGTTAGGGCTTGCTCCCATGACCTTGGCGGAGCCTTCCTCCCGTGCTGGACGCCCTTAACTAGACAGGCAACGCATACCCAGGAGCCGCTCACCCTTGCTCATCTTACTACATTTTGTGGAAACATAATAAGTCTTAGTGTTGGTGGTAAGTGCTTTTGACATTTGAAGCCGTACCCCATAGAGCGCTCCTCAGTGCTTCCCCCCTTTATAATAGGAACAGAAAGACGGTAACGGGTGCTGGGAGTAAAGGTACACTGGATCCCCCTAGCTGGATCTTTCTAAACACTACACACAAAACAAAAAATAACAATTTATAATAATAATATCACCAGCCTCGTTGCAACCCTCACACACCCAACTGTATTTCAGTTCTGAGGTCGGGGTTGTGATCCAGTCGTTCCCATCATTTCATCGGGATCTTTTGTTTAGAAGTCCCTTGAAAATCTAAAGCATAAAAATGCCTGTCAGAATCCATTGAAAATCCATTGCAGCAGAGTCCTAAATACAAATGTCCAGTAGAAGGAGCAGTTGCTCTATTATAATAACCCGTCCCTCTGCTCTGACCGGCCAGGAAGCCCGTCTATTCTAAAGGTAATAACGCCTGAGAGAGTCCTAAATACAAATGTCCAGTAGAGGGAGCAGTTGCTCTATTATAATAACCCGTCCCTCTGCTCTGACCGGCCAGGAAGCCTGTCTATTCTAATGGTAATAACGCCTGAGAGAGTCCTAAATACAAATGTCCAGTAGAGGGAGCAGTTGCTCTATTATAATAACCCCTCCCTCTGCTCTGACCGGCCAGGAAGCCCGTCTATTCTAAAGGTAATAACGCCTGAGAGAGTCCTAAATACAAATGTCCAGTAGAGGGAGCAGTTGCTCTATTATAATAACCCGTCCCTCTGCTCTGACCGGCCAGGAAGCCCGTCTATTCTAAAGGTAATAACGCCTGAGAGAGTCCTAAATACAAATGTCCAGTAGAGGGAGCAGTTGCTCTATTATAATAACCCGTCCCTCTGCTCTGACCGGCCAGGAAGCCCGTCTATTCTAAAGGTAATAACGCCTGAGAGAGTCCTTTTGGCGCCTCTATTCATTTAAAAATGGCCGCCATTTATTTAATAAATATTTATTACTAAGGCTCTCTGGGTCCTTCCTAGGGTCACTCTACCTCCTTAACGGCTGCCCCAGGCCGGACTTACTAGCAAGAGGATCAGTTTCTATTAATTTCCCCCTTTGTCGTCACACTCAGCCATCCGCTGGCGGCGGGAAGGGACGAGAGATCATCTGAGCGGGCGGTGGACGCACTTCCCAAGCGCCCGTAGTGTGTGTGATGCTGCTACTGACAGGCGCGCTGTGTCTCCCTCCGCTGGCGGTGGGAGAGAGCTAGAGACCATTTCAGCATGCGGCAGGAGGTCAGTGCGCGTCCCCGCTGTATGTGAGGATGCCGCCGCTGACTGCTGCAATGCGTCTCCCTCCGATGTAGAGGGGGGGGGGGGGAGCTGACATGCAGCGGGAGTAGAAGCCAGCCAGGGAGTGTTTGAGCCCGCGCTGTGTGTATAAAAGAAGTCGGGCGGCGGGGGAGCTGCGCTGCTAGTCTGCCAGGACATAAGTTACAGGAAGCCTGGAGGCAGCAGCGTGCACACTGGCCAGATAATAATAATTTTTTAAACCTTAAGTTGTGGGAATTGGAAGGAGTCTGCTAATAGCCTCTGCCTGCCTATCTAAAGCCCATATTAACCACCAGTACTCACTGCCCATGGAAATGCTGACTCTGTGCTCCGGATTTTCCATAGAGAGATGCAGATCCCTTTATATGGGATCATTGTCTCTCTAATTCAAAGGCTTTTGTCCCCCTTTTCATTAGGTTGACGCAGCCTGAGTTTTCTGTAATGTTACCTCCTAGGCACAATTTTTCAAACTGAGGGAGGAGGGATGTGAAGGGGGAGGAGCCGGCTGTGCAGGCAATGCTAATTTTACATTGTGCCACACCTCCGGTTGCAAGCTTTAGACCCCTACTGTATAAGACTCCAGTGTCCCCTAGTGGATGAAAGAGAAATACAATGGCATTTGCATAATGTTTGATTAAATTGAGGTGAAACAGTATAATATCAGTGTATAAGACACACAGCTCCTCTACACATTATATAGTGACAGTCACTTTGGTATATTGGGGAGACCCTAAATCCCACCTACCTGATCCTCCTGTGTGATCCTGTGATTCTCCTCTGTACAGTCCTGGGAATACAGAGGACGGGGACATCTCTCTGGGGTATCTCTGTTACTGGGCCCATCTGTAGGAGACACACAGTGACTGAGTACAGTGTATATATGTGATTATCAGGTGATGTGTGTATATAGGGGGCCCCATACCTGCTCTCCCCTGTACAATACATGACAGTCTCCTCTTACCCAGTGATGTGAGAGGCCGATGATTCTCCATCATCACGTCCTTGTACAGACCCCTGTGTTCCTCTATATACTCCCCCTCCTGCATGGAGACATAGACAGTGACATCCTGACACCTTATAGGAACCTGACACACACAGTGATACAGTCATCACCCAGACACGTCCCCTGGTGTTACTGTATAATGTCCCATTCCCAGCAGTCACCTCTCCAGTCATCACCCAGACATGTCCCCCGGTGTTACTGTATAATGTCCCATTACCAGCAGTCACCTCTCCAGTCATCACCCAGACACATCCCCCGGTGTTACTGTATAATGTCCCCTTCCCAGCAGTCACCTCTCCAGTCATCACCCAGACACATCCCCCGATGTTACTGTATAATGTCCTATTCCCAGCAGTCACCCTCTCCAGTCATCACCCGGACAAATCACCTTGTGTTACTGTATAATGCCCCATTCCCAGCTATCACCTCTCCAGTCATCACCCAGACACGTCCCCTGGTGTTACTGTATAATGTCCCATTCCCAGCAGTCACCTCTCCAGTCATCACCCATACACATCCACTGGTGTTACTGTATAATGCCCCATTCCAAGCAGTTACCTCTCCAGGCATCACCCAGACACATCCCCCGATGTTACTGTATAATGTTACATTCCCAGCAGTCACCTCTCCAGTCATCACCCAGACACGTCCCCTGGTGTTACTGTATAATGCCCCTTTCCCAGCAGTCACCTCTCCAGTCATCACCCAGACACGTCCCCCGTTGTTACTGTATAATGCCCCATTCCCAGCAGTCACCTCTCCAGTCAGCAGCTGAATGATCTTGTTGGCGAGTTCCAGGATCTTCTTGTCATTGTGTCTCTCATGTGTCAGTGAGTGAGGTGGAGGCACCGTGATTGGGCTCTGGGTTCTTCTCAGTCCTCCTGATACATGGGGATGGCTGCTGGGTGTCTCACACCCATTGGATGTCTTCTTCACTATTGTGTAATCCTGTGTAAAGGTGGAGACATCAAATATCAATATATACACTCCCAGATCCCCTCACCTCCCCAGTCATGTCCCTGTATTATTACTATAGATATAAGTGACGTCACTATGAAGCTCCAAGATCCCTTAACCTCCTCAGTCGTGTCCCTGTATTATTACTATAGATATAAGTGACGTCACTATGAAGCTCCAAGATCCCTTAACCTCCTCAGTCGTGTCCCTGTATTATTACTATAGATATAAGTGATGTCACTGTGAGGCTCCAAGACCCCCTCACCTGCCCAGTCACATCACTGTATCATTAATATAGATATAAGTGACCTCACTATGACGCTCCGATTCCCTCACCTCCCCAGTCATGTCCTTGTATAATTACTTTAGATATAAGTGATGTCACTGTGAGGCTCCAAGACCCCCTCACCTCCCCAGTCACATCACTGTATTATTACTATAGATGTAAGTGATGTCACTGTGATGATCCCAGATCAATTCACCTCCCCAGTCATGTCACTGAATTATTACTAAAGATATAAGTGATGTCACTGTGACACTCCCAGATTCACTCACTTCCCCAGTCATGTCCCTGTTTTATTACTATAGACAAAAGTAACATCACTGTGACGCTCCCAAACCCCTCACCTCCGCAGTTATGTCCCTGTATTAATACTATAGATATATGTGACGTCAAAGTGATGCTCCCAGATCCCTTCACCTCCCCAGTCATGTCCTTGTATTATTACTATAGATATAAGTGATGTCACTGTGACACTCCCAGATCACCTCCCGTCATGTCCATGTGTTATTACTATAGATATGTGACATCACTGCGTCGCTACCAGATCCCCTTCCCTCCCCAGTCATGTCCCTGTATTTACTATAGATATGTGATGCCACTGTGACGATCCCAGATCCCCTTACCTCCCCAGTCATGCCCCTGTGTTATAGCTATAGATATGTGACATCACTGCGCCACTCCCAGATCCCCCCACCTCCGTTGTCAAGTCCCTGTATTTACTATAGATATAAGTTACTTATCAGTAACGCTTCAAAATCCTCTCACCTCCCCAGTCATGTCCCTGTATTATTACTATAGATGAGTGACGTCACTATGAAGCTCCAAGATTCCATCGCCTCCCAAGTCAAGTCCCTGTATTATTACTATAGATATACGTGATGTCACTGTGATGCTCCCAGATCCCCTCACCTCCCCAGTGACATCCCTGTATTATTACTATAGACATGTGACCTCACTGTGATGCTCTGATTCCCTCACCTCCCCAGTCATATCCCTGTATTATGACTATAGATATTAGAGATGTCACAGTGACGCACTCAGATCCCCTCACCTCACCAGTCATGTCCCTGTATTATTACTATAGATATAAGGTCACATTGATGCTTCCAGATCCTATCACCTCCCCAGTCATGTCCCTGTATAATTACTATAGATATAAGTGATGTCACGGTGACACTCCTAGATCCCCTCACCTCCCCAGTCATGTTCCTGTATTATTACTATAGATATAAGGTCACAGTGATGCTCCCAGATCTCCTCACCTCCCCAGTCATGTCCCTGTATTATTACTATAGATATAAGGTCACTGTGATGCTCCCAGATCCCCTCACCTTCCCAGTCATGTCCCTGTATTATCACTATAGATATAAGGTCACTGTGACGCTCCCATATCCCTTCACCTCCCCAGTCATGTCCTTGTATTATTACTATAGATATAAGTAGTCACAGTGATCCTCCCAGATCCCCTCACCTCCCCAGTCATATCCCTGTATTATTACTATAGATATAAGGTCAATGTGATGCTCCCAGATCCACTCACCTCCCCAGTCAGCAGGTAGATGATCTCCAGGGTGATATTTATTATCCTCTCAGTCCTGTGACTCCTGTCCTTGTCCATCCTCGGTGAATCAGAGAGAATACAGAACGTGTGATGTGTAATAAAGTGTCCGTTCCCCACAGCTGGAGTTCCTTGGAATAAATATAATACATAAAACATACTGCACATGTAACATAGTAAATATGGAATAGAGTGGTCATTAAGTCTCCTATTTCCCCACAGCCATAGAGTCCTGGTCAGTGTCTCCAAGGTTCCTGTGACCCAGCCCCATAAGGCTGTACTGCATAGTGGGCCTGATCTAGAGTGTAGCGCTATTGTGGGTGGAGTCACAATGAGCTGATGTTCGGTACACCGCTCATGTGCACGACCCATACGGAGCATGTGCTCTATGTGTCCTGAGTTGTCAGACGAGTATGGCTGCAGCCATGAAGTGGTGTAAGGGTGAGAATTGGTTGTGAAGGGACAGGGTCTCCTGAGGGAAATTTCATGGCCTCATTCATGGAGCTGCAGCGTACAGTCTCCGTAACCTCAGAATTCACAGATCCAGCCGATGGTGTAGCAGAGGTGGTAGGAGACAGGCAAGGGGGTGGCAGAAGACCGGCAGGGGAAAAGTGGCAGGAGACAGGCATGGGAAAGGCTGCAGGAGACAGGCAAGGGAAAGGTTGCAGGCGACAGGCAGGGAAAAAGTTGCAGGTGACAGGCAGGGGAAAGGCTGCAGGAGACAGGCAAGGGAAAGGTTGCAGGAGACACACAAGGGAAAAGGCGGCAAGAGACAGGCAGGGCAAAGGCGGCAAGAGACAGGCAGGGGAAAGGCGGCAGGAGACAGCCAGGGGGAAGGTGGCAGACATTATTTGTTCTCAGGAGATTGCATAATTTCTTAATCATTTGTAATAAAAGTAAAGTTTTATTCTTTGAGAATATCTCATTATTTCTTCACAAGAGTGCGCCCACAATGAAGTCTACTTTCTTTCTCTTGTCACTGTGGCACTCCCAGGTCCCCCTCACCTCCCCAATGATGTCCCTCTATTATTACTATAGATATTAATGATGTCACTGTGACATTCCCAGATCCCCTTACCTTCCCAGTCATGTCCCTTTATTACTATAGATATAAGTGATGCCACAGTGATGCTCCCAGATTCCCTCACCTGCCCAGTCATATCCCTGTATTATTACTATATATATAAGTGATGTTAAAGTGACACTCCCAGACCCCCTCACCTCCCCAGTCATGTCCCAGTATTACTACAGATATAAGTGATGTCAAAGTGACGCTCCCAGATCCCCTCACCTCCGCAGTCATGTCCCTGTCTTATTTCTATATATATATAAGTGACGTCAGAGTGACTATCCCAGACCTCATAACCTCCGCAGTCATGTCCCTGTATTATTTATATATATATATGTGACATCAGAGTGACTATCCCAGACCTTCTCACCTCCCTGTATTATTACTATAGATAAGTGATGTCACAGTGACACTTCCAGGAGTGTGATATACATTTGCTTCATACTGCTCTAATTATCATCAGTTACAGATGCCAGGGATATTATGGTCCTTGCTTTAATATATCCTAGAATTTGAGCAATATTTTCAATCCCCACAATTACATATAATAAAATTAATAATAATAATAATAATAATGACACTAAAGGCTGCACCCCAGTATAAAAATAATAACATGTCTTTATTAACAGGACACCACAGGTTGCTCCTCCTGTATAATAATAATAATAATAATAATAATAATAATAATAATAGTAAAAGGACACCACAGGCTACTCCCCTGTATTATAATATAGTGTTCACTCTAGGATATTTTTAGGGCAGGGTGCTGAGCAGTGAAGAGGGCTCATTTTTGTTTTGAAGGGCACATTATTGATGTGACACTTTGCACACAAAGCATAGCGTATATGTTTATAGTTTTTGTACATACATTTTGCCTTTAGTAAATCATATACCCATACATACATACATATAAGACCCCCAACATCTATACTGAGAAACATACTGTATATGTCCAGTCTTCTATGTGTTATAAAACAGAAAAATTAAACAATGGGTTAAAATATATAGGAAAAAAATAAGTCTGTTCTACTCGGGAAATACTGTAAGCAGAACATGCTCACTGCTTTCCCTGTTCTTTTCCTCTTTATCAGAGTGCTGTGTTATTACAGTGCCTCCTCTGCCATCCAGTTCACTAAGGATAGAAATTGTGTTCCAATTTCAGAGGTGGGCAAGGAGTAGACGACAACATTGTAACCTGCACTCTGCCTGCTGCATTCTGTATACAAGGGGGCGATTTATGGTCCTGCAGGGTGCACCGAGACAGGGCAGGGGGCCGCACCCTGCTGAGACAGCCTAGAAGGAACACTATAATAACAGGACACCGCAGGCTGCTCACCCTGTATAATAATAACAGGACACCACAGGCCGCTCACCCTGTATAATAATAACAGGACACCACAGGCTGCTCACCCTGTATAATAATAACAGGACACCACAGGCTGCTCACCCTGTATAATAATAACAGGACACCACAGGCTGCTCACCCTGTATAATAATAACAGGACACCACAGGCTGCTCACCCTGTATAATAATAACAGGACACCACAGGCTGCTCACCCTGTATAATAATAACAGGACACCACAGGCTGCTCACCCTGTATAATAATAACAGGACACCACAGGCTGCTCACCCTGTATAATAATAACAGGACACCACAGGCTGCTCACCCTGTATAATAATAACAGGACACCACAGGCTGCTCACCCTGTATAATAATAATAATAATAATAATAATAATAATAATTACAGGACACCACAGGCTGCTCACCCTGTATAATAATAATAATAATAATAATAATAATAATAATAATAATTACAGGACACCACAGGCTGCTCATCCTGTATAATAATAATAATAATAATAATAATTACAGGATACCACAGGCTGCTCATCCTGTATAATAATAATAATAATAATAATAATAATAATAATTACAGGACACCACAGGCTGCTCATCCTGTATAATAATAATAATAATAATAATAATAATAATAATAACAACAATAACAGGACACCACAGGCTGCTACTCCTGTATTATAATAATAACAGGACACCACAGGCTGCTACTCCTGTATTATAATAATAACAGGACACCACAGGCTGCTCACCCTGTATAATAATAACAGGACACCACAGGCTGCTCACCCTGTATAATAATAACAGGACACCACAGGCTGCTACTCCTGTATAATAATAATAATAATAATAATAATAATAATTACAGGACACCACAGGCTGCTCACCCTGTATAATAATAATAATATTATTATTATTATTATTATTATTATTATTATTATTATTATTAATAATAATAATAACAACAACAACAACAATAACAGGACACCACAGGCTACTACTCCTGTATAATAATAATAATAATAATAATAATAATAATAATAATAATAATAATATCAGGACACCACAGGCTGCTCACCCTGTATAATAATAATAATAATTACAGGACACCACAGGCTGCTACTCCTGTATTATAATAATAATATAGAACACCAGAGACTGCTCCCCTGTATAATAACAACAACAACAACAACAACAGGACACTATAGGCTGCTCCCCTGTATAATGACAACAACAACAACAACAACAGGACACCACAGGCTGCTCCCTCTGTATAGTAATAACAACAACAACAGGACACTATAGGCTGCTCCCCTTGTATAATATTATTATTATTATTATTATTATTATTATTATTATTATTATACAAGGGGAGCAGTCTGTAGTGTCCTGTTGTTGTTATTACTATACAGAGGGAGCAGTCCCGTTATTATTATTATTATCAACAGGACACCACAGGCTGCTCCCTCTGTATTATAATAATAATAATAGGATTTTAATACCTACCGGTAAATCCTTTTCTCTTAGTCCGTAATGGATGCTGGGGACTCCGTAAGGACCATGGGGTATAGACGGGATCCGCAGGAGACATGGGTACACTATAAGACTTTGAATGGGTGTGAACTGGCTCCTCCCTCTATGCCCCTCCTCCTCTGTGCCCAGGGAGACGGACATTTCGAGGAAAGAATTTATTGTGTAAACACGGTGAGTGTCATACCAGCTCACACCACGAATGTACCGCAGAACGTGGCATTCAATAGAACACCAGCAAACGGCATGAACAATACACAGCCACATGCTGAGAGAATATGTAACACAACCTGTGTGTCAACACAACCAATAATAAGACACCGCATGCCATGGCATGCACAACGTCAGCAACAGCCTGACAGAAAAGAAATACCACAAGAGTGTAACCATAACCAATAACTGCAGATACAGTACACACTGGGACGGGCGCCCAGCATCCTCTATGGACTAAGAGAAAAGGATTTACCGGTAGGTATTAAAATCCTATTTTCTCATACATCCTAGAGGATGCTGGGGACTCCGTAAGGGCCATGGGGTTTATACTAAAGCTCCAGACCGGGCGGGATAGTGCGGACGACTCTGCAGCACCGATTGAGCACACATGAGGTCCCCATCAGCCAGGGTATCAAACTTATAGAGCTTAGCAAAAGTGTTTGAACCCGACCAAGTATCCGCTCGGCAAAGTTGAACCGCCAAGACTCCTCGGGCATCCGCCCAAGAAGAGCCCACCTTCCTAGTAGAATGGGTCACCACCGAATTCGGTAACGGCAATCCAGCCATAGAACGAGCACGCCGAATCGGATCACAGATCTAGTGTGTAACCGACTGCAGAGACGCAGGCGCCCCAATCACGCTGGGAGCATACCGGACAAACAGAGCCTCTGTTTCCCCAATCTGAGCCAAATTGGCGATATAAATATTCAAAGCCCTGACTACATCGAGAGACCTTGAATCAGCCAATGCTTAAGTAACCACAGGCATCAAATAGGCTGGTTTCTGCGAAACACTGAAACCACTTTTGGCAGAACTATTATCAGAGTTCTCAATTCTGCTCTATCCACCTGGAAGATCAAACAGGGGCTCTTGTGAGACCCAGCCGCTACTTCCGACACCCGCCTTGCGGACGCCAAAGCCAAAGGCATGACCACTCTCCAAGAAATAAATTTTAACACAACCTTTCATAAACGTTCCAATCATTGTGACACAAGAAAATGCAACACCACGTCAAGGTCCCACGGTGCCAATGGGGGCACAAATGGAGGTTGGATGTGCAGTACTCCTTCCACGAACGTCCGAACTTCCAGAAAGGTCGCCAGTTCTTTCTTGAAAGAAAATGCATAAGGTCAAAGCCGCACTTGAATGGAGCCTAACTCTAGGCCTGCACCCACACCTGCTTGCAAAGAATGGAGAAGAACGACCCAGCTGAAGCTTCCGTAGTAGCTTTCTTGGATTCACACCAAGACACATATTTTCTCCAAACACGGTGGTAAGGCTTTGCTTCTTTTCTAGCCTGAAGAAGATTGGCAATGACGTCACTGGGAATCCCCTTTCTGGCAAGGATATGGCATTGAATCGCCACGCCGTCAAACGCAGCCACTGTAAGTCTTGATACACGCCCGGATCTTGCTGTAACAGTTCCTCACGTAGAGGAAGAGGCCAGGGATCTTCTATGAGTAAATCTTGAAGAACTGGATACCAAGCCCTCCTTGTTTAGACTGTAACGATGAGGATCGCCTGAACCTTTGTTCTTATTACGTTTATCACCTTCAGAAGAGTGATAACGGACGGGACACATAGACCGACTGAAAAAACCCAAGGTGTCCCGAGGACGTCCACTGCTATAGCTTGATTGTCCTCTGACCTGGAACAATATACCTGAGGTCTCTCGATGAGGTGAGATGCCAACATGTCCAAGTGAGGCACTCCTCAAAGACTTGTCGCTTCAGCGAAACTTCTCGATGACAACAGTATTTCTCCCGGATGGAGATCGCGTCTGCAGAGGAAACTATTTCTCCATCGTTCACATCCGGAACTAAGACTGCTAATATAGCGTTTACCAGTCTTTCCACCCAGCAGAAAACTTTTACGGCATCTGCCATTGCTGCTTTGCTCCTTGTTCCGCCCTAGCGGCTTACTAACACCACTGCTGTCAAGTCGCCCAACAGAATTAACACGTGCAGATCACTAAGCATATGTTCACTGAAAATAGCTCTTAATTCAAGAAAGCTTATTGCAGACAAGCTTCCCAGCATGTGCAGGTGAGATTCAGACCACATTTCCAACTGGCCCCGTGAAAACCACTCTGGCATTTGACCTGCTCACCGAAAAGACCTCTTAGGCCGCACCATCTTCTTCATCAACGGAACATATTGATGGATTGTCACTGCAAATCTGATCCGACTCCGGATCCGCAGACCTCTTTCCACAGGAAAACACAGAGAACTTCAACCGTTCAGTATCTACTCTGATACCGACGTCTACGTCGTTGGGAAAACAGCCATTCCCTGTGTTGAAGAACACTCAGAGAGAAACAACGATTTGCACTTGTGTCTTGACCTCGCCTTAATCAGGAGAGTGTCCCAGTACAGAATAACAATGGCTCTCACTAGTGAAAGAATACCATCCTACTGCCATCACTCCGGTGAAATGGCAAAGACAGTCCTGGATATCAACCCAGGTAAGCTGAATGCAGAGAAAAATTCATCTAAACCCCTTTCTACCTTTCTACCTTTACGTACTGGAGCTCCCTGGCCTGAGAGATTCCATCCTGTAGTTCAACTTCGTAAGGAGAAATCTCCGTTTTCCCCCCTTTTTTTTTTTTTTTTTAACCAGGAACTGCAGGACAATGCCCTGACCTTGAAGCAACTCTGGTATGGCGTCGCGTACTACCTCCGCTTCCAGAGGGGAAACGGCAAGATCTATTTGAAAAATCAGTGAGGGGAATCATCTGTAAACTCCAGTATGTCCCCCTTTGGATTCCATTATTAACTCACAGGTCCAAGTCCATTCCCGGACTGACTGAAGAGTAGTGGACGAGTTCCACAGGAGTGGCCTCCAGCCAGATAGACCCAGCGACATGCGGTGGATGTGGTAGAAACAGAAAACGACATCCACTTCTGCGAACCTGACAAGGCTGCAGAACTCTTACCTTTTCACCGTCCACTATCTGCACAGAAAGGGAAAAAAGAACGGTATCGAACCGGTTGAAATGACTGAATCCCACAGCAGAATGCGTCACCAACCGTTGTGAGGGACTCTAACTCACGAAGTTACACTTACCAGTGGTATCCGCCGAGATTGACTGAGGCCTCCCCTAACAGCGGTACACCGTCCCAGGGAAACACTCCAGTATCTCTCGTAGTCAGCCTCAGCATTTCTACTGCAGTCGCACGGCAGCCTGCCGCCATGTTATAGAGCAGAATCAACATAAGACACACCCCCTCTCTCTATAGGGTAATTCTATGGGATGTCTTTCCGAATATAAACACTCCCCCGTGTGCATGTAATGCAAATAACTCCAAAGTATAGAATAAAATATCACTTAGCTTCCTGTGTACGATCCTTTGAGACAGGGCCCGTGCAGACCGGGAGTTGACTTTTACAGTATTCTGTCTACGGCGGGAAAAATAATAATCATTCGGACTCCTTGTGAGGATCTGAGACCAACTCGTCACGGCCGACATAGAGCTTTATCAACAGAGCGACCAGCACATGAGAAGGAATACTTTTACTTCAGCACTCATTAGAAATCATAATATGAATATACATAATGTAATACACATATCCTGCGTATATTATATATATATATATATATATATATATATATATATATATATATATATATATATATATATATATATATATACACACATACATACATATACACACACACACACACCATACATATAAGTGGATTGTCCGGAACCATTGGGTCCCTAGTGACATCAATGTGTTCTGAATGTGTATGACCATGTACTGAATGCCCCAGTTGTGGATCTGACAGGAAACCTTATGGTCGACAGAAAACCTAGCAATCGTCGACAGCAGGGAGAAGAAACCTGGCAAAATAACATTCTTGCGACCCCTGAGGGGTCCGAGGGAAGTATACATATATAATTTTAACAACACTCCCCCACAAATAATACCATGTCTGTGCTCGAGGTACAGGCCCATGGAACAGTACCACACATATACATATAAATATATATACAGGTTAGTTACAGCATGTTAATTTCTCTGACGTCCTAGTGGATGCTGGGAACTCCGTAAGGACCATGGGGAATAGCGGGCTCCGAAGGAGGCTGGGCACTCTAGAAAGATCTTAGACTACCTGGTGTGCACTGGCTCCTCCCACTATGACCCTCCTCCAAGCCTCAATTAGATTTCGTGCCCGGCCGAGGTTGGATGCACACTAGGGGCTCTCCTGAGCTCTTAGAAAGTTATAGTCTTAGAAAAGCGTGGGCTTCCCCTGATAAGAAATTGGTAATTCCTAAGAAGCTACTAATGGCGTTCCCTTTCCCGCCAGAGGATAGGTTACGTTGGGAAACACCCCCGAGGGTGGATAAAGCGCTCACACGTTTGTCTAAAAAGGTGGCACTACCGTCCCAGGATACGGCCGCCCTTAAGGAACCTGCTGATAGAAAGCAGGAGGCGATCCTGAAGTCTGTATATACACACTCAGGCATTATACTTAGACCAGCTATTGCGTCAGCATGGATGTGCAGTGCTGCCGCTGCGTGGTCAGATAAACTGTCAGAAAATATTGACACATTAGACAGACACGATTCTGCTAACCATAGACCATATCAAAGACTCAGTCTTATACATGAGAGATGCACAGAGGGAAATCTGCCGGCTGGCATCTAAAGTAAGTGCAATATCCATTTCTGCTAGGAGATGCTTATGGACTCGCCAGTGGACTGGAGATGCAGATTCCAAAAGGCACATGGAAGTTTTGCCTTATAAGGAGGAGGAATTATTTGGGGATGGTCTCTCCGACCTAGTTTCCACAGCAACGTCTGGGAAGTCAGCATTTTTACCCCATGTCCCCTCACAGCCTAAGAAGGCGCCATTTTATCAGGTTCAGTCCTTTCGGTCCCAGAAAAACAAGCGGGGAAAAGGAGGGTCTTTTCTGTCAAGAGGCAGAGGCAGGGGAAAAAGGCTGCAGCAAACAGCAGGTTCCCAGGAACAAAAGTCCTCCCCCGCTTCCTCTTCCAAGTCCGCCGCATGACGGTGGGGCTCCACAGGCGGAGCCAGGTACGGTGGGGGCCCGCCTCAGGAATTTCAGCGATCAGTGGGCTCGCTCACAGGTGGATCCCTGGATCCTTCAAATAGTATCTCAGGGATACAGGCTGGAATTCGAGGCGACTCCACCCCGCCGTTTCCTAAAATCCGCCTTGCCGATTGCTCCCTCAGACAGGGAGGCGGTGCTAGCAGCGATTCACAAGCTGTATTCCCAGCAGGTGATAATCAAGGTACCCCTACTTCAACAAGGCCGGGGTTACTATTCCACACTATTTGTGGTGCCGAAACCGGACGGTTCGGTGAGACCCATTTTAAATTTGAAATCCTTGAACACATACATAAAAAAATTCAAGTTCAAGATGGAATCGCTCAGGGCGGTTATTGCAACCCTGGACGAGGGGGATTACATGGTATCCCTGGACATCAAGGATGCTTACCTGCATGTCCCCATTTACAATTCTCACCAGGAGTACCTCAGATTTGTGGTACAGGATTGCCATTACCAATTCCAGACGCTGCCGTTTGGACTCTCCACGGCACCGAGGGTATTTACCAAGGTTATGGCGGAAATGATGATACTCCTTCGAAAAAAGGGAGTTTTAATTATCCCATACTTGGACGATCTCCTAATAAAGGCACGATCCAAGGAACAGTTGTTAGTGGGAGTAGCACTATCTCAGGAAGTGCTGAGCCAGCACGGCTGGATTCTGAATATCCCAAAGTCACAGCTGGTCCCCACGACACGTCTAATGTTCCTGGGAATGATTCTGGACACGGCCCAGAAAAGAGTGTTTCTCCCGGAGGAGAAAGCCAAGGAGTTGTCTTCTCTAGTCAGAGACCTCCTAAAACCAAAACAGGTATCGGTGCATCACTGCACGCGGGTCCTGGGAAAGATGGTAGCTTCTTACGAAGCAATTCCATTCGGCAGGTTCCATGCCAGAATTTTTCAGTGGGACCTGTTGGACAAGTGGTCCGGATCGCATCTTCAGATGCATCGTTTAATAACCCTGTCTCCGCGAACCAGGGTGTCTCTTCTGTGGTGGCTGCACAGTGCTCATCTTCTGGAGGGCCGCAGATTCGGCATACAGGACTGGGTCCTGGTCACCACGGATGCCAGCCTACGAGGCTGGGGGGCAGTCACAAAGGGAAGAAACTTCCAGGGACTATGGTCAAGTCAGGAGACTGCCCTTCACATAAATATTCTGGAACTAAGGGCCATTTACAATGCCCTAAGTCAAGCAAAATCCCTGCTCCTACACCAGCCGGTGCTGATCCAGTCAGACAACATCACGGCAGTCGCCCATGTGAATCGACAGGGCGGCACAAGAAGCAGGATGGCGATGGCAGAAGCCACAAAAATTCTCCGATGGGCGGAGAATCATGTACTAGCACTGTCAGCAGTGTTCATCCCGGGAGTAGACAACTGGGAAGCAGACTCTCTCAGCAGGCACGACCTCCACCCGGGAGAGTGGGGACTTCATCCAGAAGTCTTCCAAATGATTGTAAATCAATGGGGTCGTCCACAGGTGGACATGATGGCGTCCCGCCTAAACAAAAAACTAGAGAGGTATTGCGCCAGGTCAAGAGACCCTCAGGCGATAGCTGTGGACGCTCTAGTGACACCGTGGGTGTACCGGTCAGTTTAGGTGTTCCCTCCTCTACCTCTCATACCAAAGGTATTGAGAATAATAAGAAAGCGAGGAGTAAACACAATTCTCGTGGTTCCGGATTGGCCAAGAAGAGCGTGGTATCCGGAACTTCAAGAGATGATCTCAGAGGACCCGTGGCCTCTGCCGCTCAGACAAGACCTGCTACAGCAGGGGCCCTGTCTGTTCCAAGACTTACCGCGGCTGCGTTTGACGGCATGGCGGTTGAACGTTGGATCCTGAAGGAAAAGGGCATTCCGGAGGAAGTCATTCCTACGCTTATTAAAGCTAGGAAGGAGGTTACAGCAAACCATTATCACCGCATATGGCAGAAATAGGTTGCATGGTGTGAGGCCAAAAAGGCCCCAACAGAGGAATTTCAACTAGGTCGATTTCTGCATTTCCTGCAAGCAGGAGTGAATATGGGCCTAAAACTGGGCTCCATTAAGGTACAGATCTCGGCTCTGTCGATTTTCTTTCAGAAAGAACTAGCTTCAGTACCTGAAGTTCAGACATTTGTAAAGGGAGTGCTGCATATTCAGCCCCCGTTTGTGCCTCCTGTGGCAACTTGGGATCTCAACGTGGTGTTGAGTTTCTCAAAATCACATTGGTTTGAACCACTAAAAACCGTGGATCTGAAATATCTCACGTGGAAGGTGGTTATGTTATTGGTCTTGGCTTCTGCCAGGCGAGTATCAGAATTGGCGGCTTTGTCTTGTAAAAGCCCTTATTTGATTTTCCATATGGATAGGGCAGAATTGAGGACTCGTCCCCAGTTTCTCCCAAAGGTGGTGTCAGCGTTTCACCTGAACCAGTCTATTGTGGTGCCTGCGGCTACTAGGGACTTGGAGGACTCCAAGTTGCTAGACGTTGTCAGGGCCCTGAAAAAATAAGAATTTACTTACCGATAATTCTATTTCTCGTAGTCCGTAGTGGATGCTGGGAACTCCGTAAGGACCATGGGGAATAGCGGCTCCGCAGGAGTCTGGGCACATCTAAAGAAAGCTTTAGGATCACCTGGTGTGCACTGGCTCCTCCCCCTATGACCCTCCTCCAAGCCTCAGTTAGGATACTGTGCCCGGACGAGCGTACACAATAAGGAAGGATTTTGAATCCCGGGTAAGACTCATACCAGCCACACCAATCACACTGTACAACTTGTGATCTGAACCCAGTCAACAGCATGATAATAGAGGAGCCTCTAGAAAAGATGGCTCACTACAGCAATAACCCAAATTTTTTTGGTAACAATAATTATGTACCAGTATTGCATACAATCCGCACTTGGGATGGGCGCCCAGCATCCACTACGGACTACGAGAAATAGAATTATCGGTAAGTAAATTCTTATTTTCTCTGACGTCCTAGTGGATGCTGGGAACTCCGTAAGGACCATGGGGATTATACCAAAGCTCCCAAACGGGCGGGAGAGTGCGGATGACTCTGCAGCACCCCATGAGAGAACTCCCGGTCCTCCTCAGCCAGGGTATCAAATTTGTAGAATTTTACAAACGTATTTGTTCCTGACCAAGTAACTGCTCGGCAAAGTTGTAAAGCCGAGACCCCTCGGGCAGCTGCCCAAGATGAGCCCACCTTCCTTGTGGAGTGGGCATTTACAGATTTTTGGCTGTGGCAGGCCTGCCACAGAATGTGCAAGCTGAATTGTACTACAAATCCAACGAGCAATAGTCTGCTTAGAAGCAGGAGCACCCAGCTAGTTGGGTGCATACAGGATAAACAGCGAGTCAGATTTCCTGACTCCAGCAGTCCTGGAAACATATATTTTCCGGGTCCTGACAACGTCTAGCAACTTGGAGTCCTCCAAGTCCCTAGTAGCCGCAGGCACCACAATAGGTTTGGTTCAGGTGAACGCTGAAACCACCTTAGGGAGAAACTGAGGACGAGTCCTCAATTCCACCCTGTCCGAATGGAAAATCAGATAAGGGCTTTTACAGGATAAAGCCGCCAATTCTGACACGCGCCTGGCCCAGGCCAGAGCCAACAGCATGACCACTTTTTCTGTGAGATATTTTAACTCCACAGATTTAAGTGGGTCAAACCAATGTGACTTTTGGAACCCAAAAACCCCCTTGAGATCCCAAAGTGCCACTGAAGGCACAAAAGGAGGCTGTATATGCAGTACCCCTTTAACAAACGTCTGAACCTCAGGGACTGAAGCTAGTTCTTTTTTGGAAGAAAATTGACAGAGCCGAAATTTGAACCTTAATGGACCCCAATTTCAGGCCCATAGATACTCCTGTTTGCAGGAAATGTAGGAATCGACCCAGTTGAATTTCCTCCGTCGAGCCTTACTGGCCTCGCACCACGCAACATATTTTCGCCAAATGCGGTGATAAGGTTTTGCGGTTACATACTTCCTGGCTTTGATCAGGATAGGGATGACTTCATCCGGAATGCCTTTTCCCTTCAGGATCCGGCGTTCAACCGCCATGCCGTCAACGCAGCCGCGGTAAGTCTTGGAACAGACAAGGTCCTTGCTGGAGCAGCTCCCTTCTTAGAGAGGTAGAGGCCACGGATCCTCCGTGAGCATCTCTTGAAGTTCCGGTTACCAAGTCCTTCTTGGCCAATCCGGAGCCACGAATATAGTGCTTACTCCTCTCCATCTTATCAATCTCAGTACCTTGGGTATGAGAGGCAGAGGAGGGAACCCATACACTGATTGGTACACCCACGGTGTTACCAGAGCATCTACAGCTATTGCCTGAGGGTCCCTTGACCTGGCGCAATACCTGTCGAGTTTTTACCAACGGTTTATAATCATGTGGAAGACTTCTGGGTGAAGTCCCTACTCTCCCGGGTGGAGGTCGTGCTGAGGAAATCTGCTTCCCAGTTGTCCACTCCCGGAATGAAAACTGCTGACAGTGCTATCACATGGTTTTTCGCCCAGCGAAGAATCCTTGCAGCTTCTGCCATTGCCCTCCTGCTTCTTGTGGCACCCCGTCTGTTTACGTGGGTGACTGCCGTAATGTTGTCCGACTGGATCAACACCGGCTGACCTTGAAGCAGAGGTCTTGCTAAGCTTAGAGCATTGTAAATGGCCCTTAGCTTTAGGATATTTATGTGAAGTGATGTCTCCAGGCTTGACCATAAGCCCTGGATATTCCTTCCCTGTGTGACTGCTCCCCAGCCTCGCAGGCTGGCATCCGTGGTCACCAGGACCCAGTCCTGAATGCCGAATCTGCGGCCCTCTAGAAGATGAGCACTCTGCAACCACCACAGGAGGGATACCCTTGTCCCTGGTGACAGGGTTATCCGCTGATGCATCTGAAGATGCGACCCGGACCATTTGTCCAGTAGATCCCATTGGAAAGTCTTGCGTGGAATCTGCCGAATGGGATTGCTTCGTAGGAAGCCACCATTTTTTACCCAGAACCCTTGTGCATTGATGCACTGAGACTTGGTTCGGTTTTAGGAGGTTCCTGACTAGCTCGGATAACTCCCTGGCTTTCTCCTCCGGGAGAAACACCTTCTTTCTGGACTGTGTCCAGGATCATTCCTAGGAACAGAATACAAGTCGTCGGAACCAGCTGCGATTTTGGAATATTGAGAATCCAATCGTGCTGCCGCAACACTACCTGAGATAGTGCACCGACCTCCAACTGTTCCCTGGATCTTATCCTTTACTTGGACGATTCCCTGATAAGGGTAACTAAAATTCCCTTCCTTCGAAGGAATATCATCATTTCGGTCATTACTTCAGTAAAGACCCGGGGTGCCGTGGACCATCCCTACGGCAGCGTCTGAACTGATAGTGACAGTTCTGTACCATAACCTGAGATACCCTTGGTGAGAAGGGTAAATTTTGACATGAAGGTAAGCATCCTTGATGTCCCGAGACATCATGTAGTCCCCTTCTTCCAGGTTCGCAATCACTGCTCTGAGTGACTCAATCTTGAATTTGAACCTCTGTATGTAAGTGTTCAAAGATTTTAGATTTTAAAATCGGTCTCACCGAGCCGTCTGGCTTCGGTACCACAATAGTGTGGAATAATACCCCGTTCCCTGTTGCAGGAGGGGTACCTTAATTATCACCTGCTGGGAATACAGCTTGTGAATGGCTTCCAAAACTGCCTCCCTGTCAGCGGGAGACGTCGGTAAAAATAAGAATTTACTTACCGATAATTCTATTTCTCGGAGTCCGTAGTGGATGCTGGGGTTCCTGAAAGGACCATGGGGAATAGCGGCTCCGCAGGAGACAGGGCACAAAAGTAAAGCTTTTACAGGTCAGGTGGTGTGTACTGGCTCCTCCCCCTATGACCCTCCTCCAGACTCCAGTTAGGTACTGTGCCCGGACGAGCGTACACAATAAGGGAGGATTTTGAATCCCGGGTAAGACTCATACCAGCCACACCAATCACACCGTACAACTTGTGATCTAAACCCAGTTAACAGCATGATAACAGAGGAGCCTCTGAAAGATGGCTTCCTAAACAATAACCCGAATTAGTTAACAATAACTATGTACAATTATTGCAGATAATCCGCACTTGGGATGGGCGCCCAGCATCCACTACGGACTCCGAGAAATAGAATTATCGGTAAGTAAATTCTTATTTTCTCTATCGTCCTAAGTGGATGCTGGGGTTCCTGAAAGGACCATGGGGATTATACCAAAGCTCCCAAACGGGCGGGAGAGTGCGGATGACTCTGCAGCACCGAATGAGAGAACTCCAGGTCCTCTTTTGCCAGGGTATCAAATTTGTAAAATTTTACAAACGTGTTCTCCCCTGACCACGTAGCTGCTCGGCAGAGTTGTAATGCCGAGACCCCTCGGGCAGCCGCCCAAGATGAGCCCACCTTCCTTGTGGAATGGGCCTTAACAGATTTAGGCTGTGGCAGGCCTGCCACAGAATGTGCAAGTTGAATTGTGCTACAAATCCAACGAGCAATCGACTGCTTAGAAGCAGGAGCACCCAACTTGTTGGGTGCATACAGTATAAACAGCGAGTCAGATTTTCTGACTCCCGCCGTCCTTGAAATATATATTTTTAAGGCTCTGACAACGTCTAACAACTTGGAGTCCTCCAAGTCGTCTGTAGCCGCAGGCACTACAATAGGCTGGTTCAGGTGAAACTCTGATACCACCTTAGGGAGAAAATGCGGACGTGACCGCAGCTCTGCCCTATCCGAATGGAAAATTAAATAAGGGCTTTTATAAGATAAAGCCGCCAATTCAGATACTCTCCTGGCCGAAGCCAGGGCCAGTAACATAGTCACTTTCCATGTGAGATATTTCAAATCCACATTCTTTAGTGGTTCAAATCAATGGGATTTGAGGAAATCTAAAACTACATTTAGATCCCACGGTGCCACCTTAGGCACCACAGGAGGCTGTATATGCAGTACTCCTTTGATAAAAATCTGGACCTCAGGGACTGAGGCCAATTCTTTTTGGAAGAATATTGATAGGGCCGAAATTTGAACCTTAATAGATCCCAATTTGAGACCCATAGACAATCCTGATTGCAGGAAATGTAGGAAACGACCCCGTTGAAATTCCTCTATCGGAGCACCCCGCTGCTCGCACCACGCAACATATTTTTGCCAAATACGGTGATAATGCTTCGCGGTGACTTCCTTCCTTGCCTTTATCAAGGTAGGAATGACTTCTTCTGGAATGCCTTTTCCTTTTAGGATCTGGCATTCAAACGCCATGCCGTCAAACGCAGCCGCGGTAAGTCTTGAAAAAGACAAGGACCCTGCTGAAGCAGGTCCCTTCTCAGAAGTAGAGGCCACGGATCGTCCGTGACCATCTCTTGAAGTTCCGGGTACCAAGTCCTTCTTGGCCAATCCGGAGCCACTAGTCTTACTCCTCTTTGCCGTATAATCCTCAATACCTTTGGTATGAGAGGCAGAGGAGGAAACACATATACCGACTGGTACACCCAAGGTGTTACCAGCGCGTCCACAGCTATTGCCTGCGGATCTCTTGACCTGGCGCAATACCTGTCCAATGTTTTGTTGAGGCGAGACGCCATCATGTCCACCATTGGTTTTACCCAATGGTTTAATAGCATGTGGAAAACTTCTGGATGAAGTCCCCACTCTCCCGGGTGAAGGTCGTGTCTGCTGAGGAAGTCTGCTTCCCAGTTGTCCACGCCCGGGATGAATACTGCTGACAGTGCTATCACGTGATTCTCCGCCCAGCGAAGGATCCTGGCAGCTTCTGCCATTGCCCTCCTGCTTCTTGTGCCGCCCTGTTTGTTTACATGGGCGACTGTCGTGATGTTGTCCGACTGGATCAACACCGGTCTTCCTTGAAGCAGAGGTTCCGCCTGGCTTAGAGCATTGTAGATTGCTCTTAGTTCCAGAATGCTTATGTGAAGAGACTTTTTCAGGCTCGACCACACTCCCTGGAAATTTCTTCCCTGTGTGACTGCTCCCCAGCCTCTCAGGCTGGCATCCGTGGTCACCAGGATCCAATCCTGTATGCCGAATCTGCGGCCCTCCAATAGATGAGCCTCCTGCAACCACCACAGAAGAGATACCCTTGTCCTCGGCGACAGGGTTATCCGCAGGTGCATCTGAAGATGCGACCCTGACCATTTGTCCAACAGATCCCTTTGCATGGAATCTGCCGAATGGGATTGCTTCGTAAGAAGCTACCATTTTTTCCCAGGACTCTTGTGCATTGATGTACAGACACCTTTCCTGGTTTTAGGAGGTTCCTGACCAGGTCAGATAACTCCTTGGCTTTTTCTTCGGGAAGAAAAAACCTTTTTCTGAACCGTGTCCAGAATCATCCCCAGGAACAGCAGACGAGTTGTCGGCATTAATTGGGATTTTGGAATATTCAGAATCCATCCGCTGCTTTAGCACCTCTTGAGATAGTGCTAAACCCATCTCTAGCTGTTCTCTGGACCTTGCCCTTATTAGGAGATCGTCCAAGTATGGGATAATTAATACGCCTTTTCTTCGAAGAAGAAATATTATCTCGGCCATTACCTTTGTAAAGACCCGAGGTGCCGTGGACAAACCAAACGGCAGCGTCTGAAACTGATAGTGACAGTTTTGTACAACGAACCTGAGGTACCCCTGGTGTGAGGGGTAATTGGAACGTGGAGATACGCATCCTTGATGTCCAAGGATACCATAAAGTCCCCCTCTTCCAGGTTCGCTATCACTGCTCTGAGTGATTCCATCTTGAACTTGAACTTCTTTATGTACAGGTTCAAGGACTTCAGATTTAGAATAGGCCTTACCGAACCATCCGGCTTCGGTACCACAAAAAGAGTGGAATAATACCCCTTCCCTTGTTGTAGAAGAGGTACCTTGACTATCACCTGCTGAGAATACAGCTTGTGAATGGCTTCCAAAACCGTCTCCCTTTCTGAGGGGGACGTTGGTAAAGCAGACTTCAGGAAATGGCGAGGTGGCTCTGTCTCTAATTTCAACCTGTACCCCTGAGATATTATCTGCAGGATCCAGGGATTTACCTGCGAGTGAGCCCACTGCGCGCTGTAATTCTTGAGACGACCGCCTACCGCCCCCGAGTCCGCTTGCGAAGCCCCAGCGTCATGCTGAGGCTTTTGTAGAAGCCGGGGAGGGCTTCTGTTCCTGGGAAGGAGCTGCCTGTTGCTGTCTCTTCCCTCGTCCTCTGCCTCGTGGCAGATATGAATAGCCCTTTGCTCTCTTATTTTTAAAGGAACGAAAGGGCTGCGGTTGAAAGGTCGGTGCCTTTTTCTGTTGGGGAGTGACTTGAGGTAGAAAGGTGGATTTCCCGGCCGTAGCCGTGGCCACCAAATCCGATAGACCGACCCCAAATAACTCCTCTACGCATCGCCTGTCCACTGTCGTGTCCATAAAGCTCTTCTGGCCTAAATGGACATAGCACTTACCCGTGATGCCAGTGTGCAGATATCTCTCTGTGCATCACGCATATAAAGAAATGCATCCTTTATTTGTTCTAACGACAGTAAAATATTGTCCCTGTCCAGGGTATCAATATTTTCGATCAGGGACTCTGACCAAACTACCCCAGCACTGCACATCCAGGCAGTCGCAATAGCTGGTCGTAGTATAACACCTGCATGTGTGTATATACCTTTTTGGATATTTTCCATCCTCCTATCTGATGGATCTTTAAGTGCGTCCGTCTCAGGAGAGGGTAACGCCACTTGTTTTGATAAGCGTGTTAGCGCTTTGTCCACCCTAGGAGGTGTTTCCCAGCGCTCCCTAACCTCTGGCGGGAAAGGGTATAAAGCCAATAACTTCTTTGAAATTAGCAGTTTTTTATCGGGGCACCCCACGCTTCATCACACACGTCATTTAATTCTTCTGATTCGGGAAAAACTACTGGTAGTTTTTTCACACCCCACATAATACCCTGTTTAGTGGTACCTGTAGTATCAGCTAAATGTAACATCTCCTTTATTGCCAAAATCATATAACGTGTGGCCCTACTGGAAAATACGGTTGATTCGTCACCTTCACCACCGGAATCAGTGCCTGCGTCTGGGTCTGTGTCGACCGACTGAGGCAAAGGGCGTTTTACAGCCCCTGACGGTGTTTGAGGCGCCTGGACAGGCACTAATTGAGTGTCCGGCCGCCTCATGTCGGCAAACAACTGCTTAAGCGAGTTGACGCTATCCCGTAATTCCACAAATAAAGGCATCCATTCTGGTGTCGACCCCCTAGGAGGTGACATCCTCATATTTGGCAATTGCTCCGCCTCCACACCAATAACGTCCTCATACATGTCGACACACACGTACCGACACACAGCAGACACACAGGGAATGCTCTATACGAAGACAGGACCCACTAGCCCTTTGGGGAGACAGAGGGAGAGTCTGCCAGCACACACCAAAAAGCGCTATATATGACAGGGATAGCCTTATGATTAAGTGCTCCCTTATAGCTGCTTTTATATTAATATATTGCCATTTATTTTGCCCCCCCTCTCTGTTATACCCTGTTTCTGTAGTGCAGTGCAGGGGAGAGACCTGGGAGCCTTCCTGACCAGCGGAGCTGTGACAGAAAATGGCGCCGTGTGCTGAGGAGATAGGCCCCGCCCCTTTTTCGGCGGGCTCGTCTCCCGCTATTTAGTACATTTAGGCAGGGGTAAATATCTCCATATAGCCTCTAGGGCTATATGTGAGTTATTTTTAGCCTTTTTAAAGGTTTTCATTTGCCTCCCAGGGCGCCCCCCCCCAGCGCCCTGCACCCTCAGTGACTGCCGTGTGAAGTGTGCTGAGAGGAAAATGGCGCACAGCTGCAGTTCTGTGCGCTACCTTTAGAAGACTGCAGGAGTCTTCAGCCGCCGATTCTGGACCTCTTCTTGCTTCAGCATCTGTGAGGGGGCCGGCGGCGTGGCTCCGGTGACCCATCCAGGCTGTACCTGTGATCGTCCCTCTGGAGCTTCATGTCCAGTAGCCAAGAAGCCAATCCATCCTGCACGCAGGTGAGTTCACTTCTTCTCCCCTCTGTCCCTCGTTGCAGTGATCCTGTTGCCAGCAGGAATCACTGTAAAATAAAAAAACCTAAGCTAAACTCTCTAAGCAGCTCTTTATGAGAGCCACCTAGAATTGCACCCTTCTCGTCCGGGCACAAAAATCTAACTGGAGTCTGGAGGAGGGTCATAGGGGGAGGAGCCAGTACACACCACCTGACCTGTAAAAGCTTTACTTTTGTGCCCTGTCTCCTGCGGAGCCGCTATTCCCCATGGTCCTTTCAGGAACCCCAGCATCCACTTAGGACGATAGAGAAACAGACTTTTGGAAACGGCGAGGGGAATACGTCTCGAATTCCAATTTGTACCCCTGAAATATTACCTGAAGGATCCAGGGGTCTACTTGCGAGTGAGCCCACTGAAATTCATTGAGAACGGGCCCCCACCGTGCCTGAACTTGTAAAGCCCTAGCGTCATACTGAGGGCTTGGCAGAGGCGGAAAAGGGTTTCTGTTCCTGGGAACTGGCTGATCTCTGCAGCCATTTTCCTCTCCCTCTGTCACGAGCAGAAAAGAGGAACCCTTTTGTCCGCTTGCCAACAAAGGACTGCGCCTGATAATACGGCGTCTTATTTTGAGAGGCAACCTGGGGTACAAACGTGGATATCCCAGCTGTTGCCGTGGCCACCAGGTCTGAAAGACCGACCCCAAATGTCCCCTTTTTAAGGCAATACTTCCAAATGCCGTTTGGAATCCGCATCACCTGACCACTTTACTGGTAGAATTGGACAACGCACTTATACTTGATGCCAGTCGGCAAATATTCCGCTGTGCATCATGCATATATAGAAATGCATCTTTTAAATGCTCTATAGGCAATAATATACTGTTCTTATCTAGGATATCAATATTTCCAGTCAGGGAATCCGACCACGCCAACCCAGCACTGCACATCCAGGCTGAGGCGATTGCTGGTCGCAGTATAACACCATTATGTGTGTAAATACATTTTAGGATACCCTCCTGCTTTTATCAGCAGGATCCTTAAGGGCGGCCATCTCAGGAGAGGGTAGAGCCCTTGTTCTTACAAGCGTGTGAGCGCCTTATCCCCCCTAGGGGGTGTTTCCCAACGCACCCTAACCTCTGGCGGGAAAAGGTATACTGCCAATAACTTTTTAGAAAATATCAATTGTTATCGGGGGGAAACCCACGCATCATCACACACCTCATTTTATTTCTCAGATTCAGGAAAACTACAGGTAGTTTTTCATCACCAACATAATACCTTTTGGTGGTACTCATATTATCAGAAATGTGTAAACATTTTCCTTTGCCTCAATCATGTAACGTGTGGCCCTATTGGAAAACACGGTTGTCTCTTCACCGTCGACACAGGAGTCAGTATCCGTGTCGGCGTCTGTATCTGCCATCTGAGGTAACGGGCGCTTTAGAGCCCCTGACGGCCCATGAGACGTCTGGACATGCACAAGCTGAGTAGCCGGCTGTCTCATGTCAACCACTGTCTTTTATACAGAGCTGACACGGTCACGTAATTTTCAACAGTACATCCACTCAGGTGTCGACCCCCTAGGGGGTGACATCACTATTACAGACACTCTGCTCCGTCTCCACATAATTTTTCTCCTCATACATGTCGACACAAACGTACCGACACACAGCACACACACAGGGAATGCTCTGATAGAGGACAGGACCCCACTAGCCCTTTGGGGAGACAGAGGGAGAGTTTGCCAGCACACACCAGAGCGCTATATATATACAGGGATAACCTTATATAAGTGTTTTCCCCTTTATAGCTGCTGTATTATTTATACTGCGCCTAATTAGTGCCCCCTTCTCTTTTTTAACCCCTTTCTGTAGTGTAGTGACATCAGGGGAGAGCCAGGGAGCTTCCCTCCAACGGAGCTGTGAGGGAAAATGGCGCCAGTGTGCTGAGGAGATAAGGACGCCGAGAAGGGGGCGGAGCCTATCATCCGTTTTTCTGTATGTTCTGGCAGGGGTTAAATGCATCTATATAGCCCAGGAGCTATATGTGATGCATTTATTTTAGCCATATAAGGTTTTTATCGATTTATTGCGTCTCAGGGCGCTGCCCCCCCAGCGCCCTGCACCCTCAGTGACCGGAGTGTGAAGTGTGCTGAGAGCAATGGCGCACAGCTGCGGTGCTGTGCGCTACCTTATCTGAAGACAGGACCGTCTTCTGCCGCCGATTTTCCGGACCTCTTCGCTCTTCTGGCTCTGTAAGGGGGCCGGCGGCGCGGCTCCGGGACCCATCCAGGCTGGAACTGTGATCGTCCCTCTGGAGCTAATGTCCAGTAGCCAAGAAGCCCAATCCACTCTGCACGCAGGTGAGTTCGCTTCTTCTCCCCTTAGTCCCTCGATGCAGTGAGCCTGTTGCCAGCAGGACTCACTGAAAATAAAAAAACCTAATTTAAACTTTTACTCTAAGCAGCTCAGGAGAGCCCCTAGTGTGCACCCTTCTCGTTCGGGCACAGAGATCTAACTGGGGCTTGGAGGAGGGTCATAGGGGGAGGAGCCAGTGCACACCAGGTGGTCCTAAAGCTTTCTTTAGATGTGCCCAGACTCCTGCGGAGCCGCTATTCCCCATGGTCCTTACGGAGTCCCCAGCATCCACTAGGACGTCAGAGAAAACTCTCTACATGTGATATTTGTCATGGATAGCCTTGTGTTTGAAACACCCAACTGAGAACAGGGCTGATGGCAGAGGAGGGTGTAGGATAAGAGATTGCTGTAGTGACTGAGCAATGAGAATATGTGACTTCTGTAATAAGTGTTTATTACTCACCTGTGCTGATATCTGTAGGGATCTCCTCCTCCTTACACTGCTGATCACCCCTCACATACGTCTCTTCTTCTCCCTCTGTATCTTCTTCCTTCATATCAGTCACATACGTCTCTTCTTCTCCCTCTATATCTTCTGCCTTTATATCAGTCACATACGTCTCTTCTTCTCCCTCTGTATCTTCTGCCTTCATATCAGTCACATACGTCTCTTCTTCTCCCTCTATATCTTCTGCCTTTATATCAGTCACATACGTCTCTTCTTCTCCCTCTATATCTTCTGCCTTTATATCAGTCACATACGTCTCTTCATCTCCCTCTGTATCTTCTGCCTTCATATCAGTCACATACGTCTCTTCTTCTCCCTCTATATCTTCTGCCTTTATATCAGACAGACGTTCTTCCTAAATAACCCAAAAAACACTATAATGACATTTGCATACAGTCAGATCAAACTGAGGTGAAACAGTATAATATCAGTGTATAAGACACAAAGCTCCTCTACAGATCATATAGTGACAGTCACTTTGGTATATTGGGGAGACTCTAAATCCCACCTACCTGATCCTCCTGTGGGATCCTGTGATTCTCCTCTGTACAATCCTGGGAATACAGAGGACGGGGACATCTCTCTGGGGTATCTCTGTTACTGGGCCCATCTGTAGGGGACACAGTGACTGAGTACAGTGTATATATGTGATTATCAGATGATGTGTGTATATAGGGGCCCCCATACCTGCTCTCCCCTGTACAATACATGACAGTCTCCTCTTACCCAGTGATGTGAGGGGCCGGTGATTCTCCATCATCACGTCCTTGTACAGACCCCTGTGTTCCTCTATATACTCCCCCTCCTGCATGGAGACATAGACAGTGACATCCTGACACCTTATAGGCACCTGACACACACAGTTATACAGTCATCACCCAGACACGTCCCCCGGTGTTACTGTATAATGCCCCATTCCCAGCAGTCTCCTCTCCAGTCATCACCCAGACACATCCCCCGGTGTTACTGTATAATGTCCCATTCCCAGCAGTCACCTCTCCAGTCATCATCCAGACACATCCCCTGGTGTTACTGTATAATGTCCCATTCCCAGCAGTCACCTCTCCAGTCATCATCCAGACACATCCCCTGGTGTTACTGTATAATGTCCCATTCCCAGCAGTCACCTCTCCAGTCAGCAGCTGAATGGTCTTGTTGGCGAGTTCCAGGATCTTCTGGTCACTGTCTCTCTCATGTATCAGTGAGTGAGGTGGAGGCACCGGGATGGGGCTCTTGGTCCTGTTACGTCCTCCTGATACATGGGGATAGCTGGGCGTCTTCTTCACTACTGTGTCTTCCTGTGAAATGCGGGAGACACCAAATATCATTATATACACTCCCAGATCTCATCACCTCCCCAGTCATGTCCCTGTATTATTACTATAGATATAAGTGATGTCACTGTGACACTCCCAGATCCCCTCACCTCCCCAGTCATGTCCCTGTATTATTACTATAGATATAAGTGATGTCACTGTGACACTCCCAGATCCCATCAAATCAAGAAGGTGGGCAGCAGAAGACAGGCTGTCAGAAGGTGAGGTGGCAGCAGGGGCAGATGGGGTGGCATGTTAAGGGTCGTCAGGAAACACACTGGGGGCAGCAGGAAAGGGTGGTAGTAGAAGACAGGCAGCAGCAGGTGAGGTGGGAGGATGGGGGAGGCGGTAGGTGAGGAGGGGTTGCAGTAGAGATGCAGTAATGACAGGCAGGGAGCTGCATGTGGGGGGGGGGAGACAATGGTCAGCAGGTGAGGAAGGGAGTAGGTGAGGGGGTCAACAGGAGACAGGTGGGGAGCGGCTGGAGACTGGGAAGGGGCAGGTAAGGGGCAGCAGAAAGTGGTGGCAGGGGGCCAAAGGTAAGGGGGGTTGCAGGGTGAAATAGGATACGACAGCCATTACCTGGAGGATGAGAGCGGCAGGAAATGGAGGAGGGTGGGGATGCTGTTCGCATCTGCCAGTCTTATAAATGTCCCTCCAAAAATGGTCGCCATCTCCTCTAGCAACAGTCTGAAGTGTCTCCTCTGAGGCGGTGGCCATTTTGGGTGAGACACTTTCAACATTATTCCATGCGGAAAGCCAGACATAGAATACTGTCTCAAAGAGACCGCGGCCGCATGCGCCCCGTGTGATTGCACAGATCACCTAACCCTAGAAATGGCTCTGATGGCAGAAGACTGGGGTGCGGCAGGAGATAGGTGAAGGGGCAACAGGAGAATGACAGGGAGCGGCAGGTTAGAAGGGCAGCAGGGACAGACATTGGGCAGCAGGTGAGGGACAGATAGGGCAGCAGGTGAGGGGGCATTAGGAGAATGTCAGGGGCAGCAGGTGAGGGGGCATTAGGAGAATGTCAGGGGCAGCAGGTGAGGGGGCATTAGGAGAATGTCAGGGGCAGCAGGTGAGGGGGCATTAGGAGAATGTCAGAGGCAGCAGGTGAGGGGGCATTAAGAGAATGTCAGAGGCAGCAGGTGAGGGGGCATTAAGAGAATGTAAGAGGCAGCAGGTGAGGGGGCATTAAGAGAATGTCAGGGGCAGCAGGTGAGGGGGCATTAGGAGAATGTCAGGGGCAGCAGGTGAGGGGGCATTAGGAGAATGTCAGAGGCCTTAAGAGAATGTCAGGGGCAGCAGATGACAGACCGACAGCAGGTGAGGGGGCATTAGGAAAAAGTCAGGGGCAGCAGGTGAGGGGGCATTAGGAAAAAGTCAGGGGCAGCAGGTGAGGGGGCATTAGGAAAAAGTCAGGGGCAGCAGGTGAGGGGGCATTAGGAAAAAGTCAGGGGCAGCAGGTGAGGGGGCATTAGGAAAAAGTCAGGGGCAGCAGGTGAGGGGGCATTAGGAGAATGTCAGAGGCATTAGGAGAATGTCAGGGGCAGCAGATGACAGACCGACAGCAGGTGAGGGGGCATTAGGAGAATGTCAGGGGCAGCAGGTGAGGGGGCATTAGGAGAATGTCAGGGGCATTAGGAGAATGTCAGAGGCAGCAGATGACAGACCGACAGCAGGTGAGGGGGCATTAGGAGAATGTCAGGGGAAGCAGGTGAGGGGGCATTAGGAGAATGTCAGGGGCATTAGGAGAATGTCAGAGGCAGCAGATGACAGACCGACAGCAGGTGAGGGGGCATTAGGAGAATGTCAGGGGCAGCAGGTGAGGGGGTATTAAAATGTAGGGACAGCAGGTGAGGCGTATTAGGAGAATGTAGGGGCAGTAGGTTACAGACAGGGGCAGCAGGTGAGGGGGCATTAGGAGAATGTCAGGAGCAGCAGGTGAGGGGGCATTAGGAGAATGTCAGGGGAAGCAGGTGAGGGGGCATTAGGAGAATGTCAGGGGCAGCAGGTGAGGGGGCATTAAGAGAATGTCAGAGGCAGCAGGTGAGGGGGCATTAAGAGAATGTAAGGGGCAGCAGGTGAGGGGGCATTAAGAGAATGTCAGGGGCAGCAGGTGAGGGGGCATTAGGAGAATGTCAGGGGCAGCAGGTGAGGGGGCATTAGGAGAATGTCAGGGGCAGCAGGTGAGGGGGCATTAGGAGAATGTCAGAGGCAGCAGGTGAGGGGGCATTAAGAGAATGTAAGGGGCAGCAGGTGAGGGGGCATTAAGAGAATGTCAGGGGCAGCAGGTGAGGGGGCATTAGGAGAATGTCAGGGGCAGCAGATGACAGACCGACAGCAGGTGAGGGGGCATTAGGAAAAAGTCAGGGGCAGCAGGTGAGGGGGCATTAGGAAAAAGTCAGGGGCAGCAGGTGAGGGGGCATTAGGAAAAAGTCAGGGGCAGCAGGTAAGGGGGCATTAGGAAAAAGTCAGGGGCAGCAGGTAAGGGGGCATTAGGAAAAAGTCAGGGGCAGCAGGTGAGGGGGCATTAGGAAAAAGTCAGGGGCAGCAGGTGAGGGGGCATTAGGAAAAAGTCAGGGGCAGCAGGTGAGGGGGCATTAGGAAAAAGTCAGGGGCAGCAGGTGAGGGGGCATTAGGAAAAAGTCAGGGGCAGCAGGTGAGGGGGCATTAGGAAAAAGTCAGGGGCAGCAGGTGAGGGGGCATTAGGAAAAAGTCAGGGGCAGCAGGTGAGGGGGCATTAGGAAAAAGTCAGGGGCAGCAGGTGAGGGGGCATTAGGAAAAAGTCAGGGGCAGCAGGTGAGGGGGCATTAGGAGAATGTCAGGGGCAGCAGATGACAGACCGACAGCAGGTGAGGGGGCATTAGGAGAATGTCAGGGGCAGCAGGTGAGGGGGTATTAAAATGTAGGGACAGCAGGTGAGGCGTATTAGGAGAATGTAGGGGCAGTAGGTTACAGACAGGGGCAGCAGGTGAGGGGGCATTAGGAGAATGTCAGGAGCAGCAGGTGAGGGGGCATTAGGAGAATGTTAGGAGCAGCAGGTGAGGGGGCATTAGGAGAATGTCAGGGGCAGCAGGTGAGGGGGCATTAGGAGAATGTCAGGAGCAGCAGGTGAGGGGGCATTAGGAGAATGTCAGGGGAAGCAGGTGAGGGGGCATTAGGAGAATGTCAGGGGCAGCAGGTGAGGGGGCATTAGGAGAATGTCAGGGGCAGCAGGTGAGGGGGCATTAGGAGAATGTCAGAGGCAGCAGATGACAGACCGACAGCAGGCGAGGGGGCATTAGGAGAATGTCAGGGGCAGCAGGTGAGGGGGTATGAAAATGTAGGGACAGCAGGTGAGGCGTATTAGGAGAATGTAGGGGCAGTAGGTTACAGACAGGGGCAGCAGGTGAGGGGGCATTAGGAGAATGTCAGGGGCAGCAGGTGAGGGGGCATTAGGAGAATGTCAGGGGCAGCAGGTGAGGGGGCATTAAGAGAATGTCAGGGGCAGCAGGTGAGGGGGCATTAGGAAAAAGTCAGGGGCAGCAGGTGAGGGGGCATTAGGAAAAAGTCAGGGGCAGCAGGTGAGGGGGCATTAGGAAAAAGTCAGGGGCAGCAGGTGAGGGGGCATTAGGAAAAAGTCAGGGGCAGCAGGTGAGGGGGCATTAGGAAAAAGTCAGGGGCAGCAGGTGAGGGGGCATTAGGAAAAAGTCAGGGGCAGCAGGTGAGGGGGCATTAGGAGAATGTCAGGGGCATTAGGAGAATGTCAGAGGCAGCAGATGACAGACCGACAGCAGGTGAGGGGGCATTAGGAGAATGTCAGGGGCAGCAGGTGAGGGGGCATTAGGAGAATGTCAGGGGCAGCAGGTGAGGGGGCATTAGGAGAATGTCAGGGGCAGCAGGTGAGGGGGCATTAGGAGAATGTCAGGGGCAGCAGGTGAGGGGGCATTAGGAGAATGTCAGGGGCAGCAGGTGAGGGGGCATTAGGAGAATGTCAGGGGCAGCAGGTGAGGGGGCATTAGGAGAATGTCAGGGGCAGCAGGTGAGGGGGCATTAGGAGAATGTCAGGGGCAGCAGGTGAGGGGGTATTAAAATGTAGGGACAGCAGGTGAGGCGTATTAGGAGAATGTAGGGGCAGTAGGTTACAGACAGGGGCAGCAGGTGAGGGGGCATTAGGAGAATGTCAGGAGCAGCAGGTGAGGGGGCATTAGGAGAATGTCAGGAGCAGCAGGTGAGGGGGCATTAGGAGAATGTCAGGGGAAGCAGGTGAGGGGGCATTAGGAGAATGTCAGGGGCAGCAGGTGAGGGGGCATTAGGAGAATGTCAGGGGCATTAGGAGAATGTCAGGGGCATTAGGAGAATGTCAGGGGCAGCAGGTGAGGGGGTATTAAAATGTCAGGGGCAGCAGGTGAGGGGCATTAGGAGAATGTCAGGGGCAGCAGGTGAGGGGGCATTAGGAAAATGTCAGGGGCAGCAGGTGAGGGGGCATTAGGAAAATGTCAGGGGAAGCAGGTGAGGGGGCATTAGGAGAATGTCAGGGGAAGCAGGTGAGGGGGCATTAGGAGAATGTCAGGGGAAGCAGGTGAGGGGGCATTAGGAGAATGTCAGGGGCAGCAGGTGAGGGGGCATTAGGAGAATGTCAGGGGCAGCAGGTGAGGGGGCATTAGGAGAATGTCAGGGGCAGCAGGTGAGGGGGCATTAGGAGAATGTCAGGGGAAGCAGGTGAGGGGGCATTAGGAGAATGTCAGGGGAAGCAGGTGAGGGGGCATTAGGAGAATGTAAGAGGCAGCAGGTGAGGGAGCATTAGGAGAATGTAAGAGACAGCAGGTGAGGGAGCATTAGGAGAATGTAAGAGGCAGCAGGTGAGGGAGCATTAGGAGAATGTCAGGGGAAGCAGGTGAGGGGGCATTAGGAGAATGTCAGGGGAAGCAGGTGAGGGGGCATTAGGAGAATGTCAGGGGCAGCAGGTGAGGGGGCATTAGGAGAATGTCAGGGGCAGCAGGTGAGGGGGCATTAGGAGAATGTCAGGGGCAGCAGGTGAGGGGGCATTAGGAGAATGTCAGGGGCAGCAGGTGAGGGGGCATTAGGAAAAAGTCAGGGGCAGCAGGTGAGGGGGCATTAGGAAAAAGTCAGGGGCAGCAGGTGAGGGGGCATTAGGAAAAAGTCAGGGGCAGCAGGTGAGGGGGCATTAGGAAAAAGTCAGGGGCAGCAGGTGAGGGGGCATTAGGAAAAAGTCAGGGGCAGCAGGTGAGGGGGCATTAGGAAAAAGTCAGGGGCAGCAGGTGAGGGGGCATTAGGAAAAAGTCAGGGGCAGCAGGTGAGGGGGCATTAGGAAAAAGTCAGGGACAGCAGGTGAGGGGGCATTAGGAAAAAGTCAGGGGCAGCAGGTGAGGGGGCATTAGGAAAAAGTCAGGGGCAGCAGGTGAGGGGGCATTAGGAAAAAGTCAGGGGCAGCAGGTGAGGGGGCATTAGGAAAAAGTCAGGGGCAGCAGGTGAGGGGGCATTAGGAAAAAGTCAGGGGCAGCAGGTGAGGGGGCATTAGGAGAATGTCAGGGGCAGCAGGTGAGGGGGCATTAGGAGAATGTCAGGGGCAGCAGGTGAGGGGGCATTAGGAGAATGTCAGGGGCAGCAGGTGAGGGGGCATTAGGAGAATGTCAGGGGCAGCAGGTGAGGGGGCATTAGGAGAATGTCAGGGGCAGCAGGTGAGGGGGCATTAGGAGAATGTCAGGGGCAGCAGGTGAGGGGGCATTAGGAGAATGTCAGGGGCAGCAGGTGAGGGGGCATTAGGAGAATGTCAGGGGCAGCAGGTGAGGGGGCATTAGGAGAATGTCAGGGGCAGCAGGTGAGGGGGCATTAGGAGAATGTCAGGGGCAGCAGGTGAGGGGGCATTAGGAGAATGTCAGGGGCAGCAGGTGAGGGGGCATTAGGAGAATGTCAGGGGCAGCAGGTGAGGGGGCATTAGGAGAATGTCAGGGGCAGCAGGTGAGGGGGCATTAGGAGAATGTCAGGGGCAGCAGGTGAGGGGGCATTAGGAGAATGTCAGGGGCAGCAGGTGAGGGGGCATTAGGAGAATGTCAGGGGCAGCAGGTGAGGGGGCATTAGGAGAATGTCAGGGGCAGCAGGTGAGGGGGCATTAGGAGAATGTCAGGGGCAGCAGGTGAGGGGGCATTAGGAGAATGTCAGGGGCAGCAGGTGAGGGGGCATTAGGAGAATGTCAGGGGCAGCAGGTGAGGGGGCATTAGGAGAATGTCAGGGGCAGCAGGTGAGGGGGCATTAGGAGAATGTCAGGGGCAGCAGGTGAGGGGGCATTAGGAGAATGTCAGGGGCAGCAGGTGAGGGGGCATTAGGAGAATGTCAGGGGCAGCAGGTGAGGGGGCATTAGGAGAATGTCAGGGGCAGCAGGTGAGGGGGCATTAGGAGAATGTCAGGGGCAGCAGGTGAGGGGGCATTAGGAGAATGTCAGGGGCAGCAGGTGAGGGGGCATTAGGAGAATGTCAGGGGCAGCAGGTGAGGGGGCATTAGGAGAATGTCAGGGGCAGCAGGTGAGGGGGCATTAGGAGAATGTCAGGGGCAGCAGGTGAGGGGGCATTAGGAGAATGTCAGGGGCAGCAGGTGAGGGGGCATTAGGAGAATGTCAGGGGCAGCAGGTGAGGGGGCATTAGGAGAATGTCAGGGGCAGCAGGTGAGGGGGCATTAGGAGAATGTCAGGGGCAGCAGGTGAGGGGGCATTAAGAGAATGTCAGGGGCAGCAGGTGAGGGGGCATTAGGAGAATGTCAGAGGCAGCAGGTGAGGGGGCATTAGGAGAATGTCAGAGGCAGCAGGTGAGGGGGCATTAGGAGAATGTCAGAGGCAGCAGGTGAGGGGGCATTAGGAGAATGTCAGAGGCAGCAGGTGAGGGGGGAATTAAAATGTAGGGGCAGCAGGTGAGGGGTATTAGGAGAATGTAGGGGCAGTAGGTTACAGACAGGGGCAGCAGCTGAGGGGGCATTGGGAGAATGTCAGGGGCAGCAGCTGAGGGGGCATTGGGAGAATGTCAGGGGCAGCAGCTGAGGGGGCATTGGGAGAATGTCAGGGGCAGCAGCTGAGGGGGCATTGGGAGAATGTCAGAGGCAGCAGGTGAGGGGGCATTAGGAGAATGTCAGAGGTAGCAGGTGAGGGGGCATTAGGAGAATGTCAGAGGCAGCAGGTGAGGGGGAATTAAAATGTAGGGGCAGCAGGTGAGGGGTATTAGGAGAATGTAGGGGCAGTAGGTTACACCTCTACTTATCTTAGGAGGTCGACCCAGGTCCCACCTTCTCCTCGTTAGATTTTATTGTGGGTATTAGTGGATGATATTAATCCAAAAAAAGAGTCCAACCATTCATGCAAGAGAAAGATAAAAAACACAATCTAGTGTATTAACGTTATTAGAAAACCCTTCCTTAGGGAATATGGCATGGGTCTGAGAACTTAGATCAAAAACACATATGATCCATACGTATACATAAAATATAATTTTTAATACTAAAAAAATTAAAAAAATTCCAAGTGACAAACTTATGCTTCAGTCACATTAATTATGACACATATCCACTGTTTACATCCAGTAATGTGTGAGGGTGGCTTCCTACCAGATTTCGGATTTTTGAAGTGCTTATAATGAAAGCTGTACAGATGTTTCAGCAGCCCCAGGGAAAACCAGCTTCAATGGTCAGCACCCCGTCCTCTCCTCGTCTGGTATGTCCGTCACAGGTCCTCACCGTCAGCCAACGCGTTTCGATCAAATTCGCTGATCTTTGTCAAGGCATAATCCTGATGTCCTGCTCTTCCAGATATTTATACCCTAGTGAATTGGTGATCCTAATTGCTGGGAGGAGCCACTCCCACTCACAATTCATAGCGTTTTTTACAATCATTCAATCATTCTAAGCTATTCTAACATAAAAAAACTGCTCTATAGGATAATCTAATATCCACATAATTCATAGTACAGCATGCTAATACAATTGTTAACCCAGAAAAACATAAAATATAAAATTTCGCCAACCGGAAGTGTCCTGCGCAAACAGGATCATCTTCCGTTTATACTGTTATTAGTGTTCCACACAGCGGAACAGAGCCGTTCTATCCCATCTCTTCCTGTCACGTGATCGCTCCGTCACGTGACCGCTGCGGTCTGCATCGATCTGACCCGTCTTTCGTCTGGAAAACAGTCCGGTCACGTGATGTTCTATGACCGGAAGTCCTACGGCGGCCATTTTTAAAAATCCAAAGTAGAGAATATACGTCATATCTCCTCTTCCCTACATCTTAAAAAATATATAAAAGGGCGGAAATAGATATACCGCCATCATATCTCCTGGAAAAGAAAGGATTTTCATTTATTTGTCATAATAAATAGAATAGTTCAAATCGATAAACTGTAATACATGGAAATTGTAATATTTCTATTACTATCAGATAGTGAATTACTAACATTGCATTTCTTCATTACTATAGTGCTTATACAGAGGAAGACAGAAAAGGGCAAAAAATATATTCCACCATAATGCTTCCTGGAAACCATATGAATTTGTCATAATAAGCAAAAAGGCTATTTTATTCAGACATACTTTTAAAGGATTATAATCCATATAGTATCTTTTCTTCCAGTTAATATAGGATATTTGGGCTAAGGAAGATCGCAGAAAGAAACAGACATATATGTTTACCTCTGCTATCCCCTAATTGAGAAACCATTTTACCTCAAAATCCTTATTCAGGCCCCCCGGGATTAGAGTTTTTAATAAATGAATATATTGCATCTCGGTTTTTGCCAATATTGCAGCTATGTTGTTACATCTCCAATTCCCCTTTATCTGTTTTAATGCTCCGAATGACTTTAACTGTTTAATATCTTGACTATGCATTTGTTTGAAATGATGTGAGAGTGCGTGTGTCTCAACCCCATTTCTTATATTGCGAAGGTGCTCTGCGAATCTTGTTTTTAAATTCCTGCTGGTCCTGCCTATATAAAATAGGTTACAACTACATCCCAAATAGTAAACCACATTCCTTGAGGTGCACGTTATGAATTCATTGATTTTATTATTTTGTCCATTTATTTCAATTTCCATACACTTTGCTGCACCTCTCACCTCTTTACACATACAACAGGTACCGCATCTATAGAAGCCTTTAGATAGAGTGCGAGTATTTGCTTTTGGCGGGGACATGGCACTTCTGACCAATTTATCTTTTATATTTTTTGCCTTCCGATAAATAAATTTAGGTTTATCTGGCAACAATTTTTCTAATAGTGGGTCACCCTTCAAGATACTCCAATGGTTCCTAAAAATCTTCTCTATTTGTTTGTGTTGGATGTTATAGCCCGTAATAAATGCTAAGGAATGGTTTTTCTTTTCATCCAATGTAGATGTCTTTTTTATTGGAAGTAGTAGATCCTTTCTATCTTTAATTTCACACTTAGTGACTGCCCTCTCGATACTCATATCGCTATAGCCACTACTCCTAAATTTTTGGATCATTACATCGGCTTGTTTCTTAAAAACCTCATTATCTGTGCAGTTCCTCTTCAGTCTCTGTAACTGACTGTTAGGAATTGACTCAAGCCAATTGGCATGGTGGCAGCTAGTAGTGTGAATGTATGTCCCTGAATCCGTCGGCTTTATATAATTCCGAGTTTTTAGCTGTCCATTCTCCACATAGATGTCCAAGTCGAGGAAATTTACACTCTTATTGCTAACTTCAAATGTCAGGATAATATTATACTCATTTTCATTCAGTTGTTCACAAAAGGTTGTCAAGGTTTCTCTATCTCCCCTCCAAACAAACATAATATCATCTATATACCTGGACCAGGATACCAGGCACGCCCCTGCCAGATGGTTTTGCCATACATGTTGGGCCTCCCACATTCCCATAAACATGTTGGCATAGCTCGGGGCGAACCTGGTACCCATGGCCGTGCCCACCCTTTGCAGATAGAAACTGTCCTTGAAGTGGAAATAATTGTTTCGTAGAATAAAGTCGACACCTTTTATCAAAAAATCACAAAGTTCTGATTCGTAGTTACTTTCAGATAAATATGTAACCACTGCCTCTATTCCTAGATCGTGGTTAATAATCGTATACAATGAAGTAACATCTGCTGTAACTATAAAGCAGTCTTCACCCCACTGTTTACCATTGACAACATTCAATGCATCTCTGGTGTCCTTTAAATGAGAGCGATTTTTTTGTACTAGGGGTTGGAGGTGGAAATCTATGAACTCTGACATATTGGCAGTCACCGAATTAATTCCGGACACTATTGGTCTACCGGGGGGATTTTGTAGGTCCTTGTGGACTTTCGGCAAAATGTAAATCACGGGGATGCTTGGATCTGTGGGTATCAGGAACTGACCTTCTACCTCAGTGATGGTACCATTATCTACATAGGTTTTAACCAATGTTGTGAGACCGGTCATGATCCTTTTCGTTGGGTCTCCTCTCAATTTTTTATATGTATCCCCGTCATTCAACTGTCTCATCACCTCGTTCTCATATTTGTCTATGTCCATTATTACAACTCCTCCGCCCTTATCTGTTGGTTTTATTATAATATCTTTATTCAATTTCAGTTCTTTTAAGGCCTCATTTTCTTTTTTTGTTAGGTTATAATGGATTTTTGGTGATGTAATTGCTTCAATATCCTTATTTACTAAGGAAAAAAAGGTTTCTACATAGTTTCCCCGCATATAAATCGGGTTGAAGACAGACTTGGGTCTGAATGTTTTTCTAGGTGGGAGGTCCTCTATTACTTCCTCCTCTGGTTGTTGTTTACCTGCAAAGAACCTCTTCAGAGATAATTTTCTTACATACTTCTGAAGATCGACATAGACTTCAAATTTGTTGAGATTTGCTGCCGGGGCAAATTTCAGCCCTTTTTCAAGTAGTGAAATCTCTGATTCCCCCAATATATGGTTACTCAAATTGAAAATCTTTACCTTATTTTCCACATTGGTAATCTCGGTCTTTTGTGGGGCTATGACCCCTGTCCCCTGACCCTTATTTTTCTTCCTTTTATTTTTTCTGTTCTTACTATTCCTTTTTATTGCTCTTCCTCTCTTTCCCCCCCTTTTTCCTCTGTATTTCCTGCCAGTTATATGTATTTTGGCTTCCTCGTCCCAACCTCTAAAAAACGATCATCATTTTGGAATCGACTGAAATGATTCCGATGATATGGAGAATGATTCAATTCTTTTCTTTCCCTTCTTTGGTAAGTAGATGAACCATCTTCTCTCCAATTGTTGGACCTATATTCACTATGATTTCTTACAGTAGAATAGTGATTTTGTCGATCACGTGGTGCATCATCATACACATTCCTAGAGGGAATTCTCCCCCTACCCCTCCTCCAATCATGTTGTATTTCCTCTTTATTATAAAATCTCCTTCTATCTCTAGATTGGGCAATATGTTGATCCTTCTGCTCCCTTTTATAATTATTTTCCCTCATCCTTGGGGGGACAGATTTGATTGATTCGTTAGGGGCATCCTCCATCCCTTTCTTGTCCCTATTAAATTTCCTGGATTTTTTTGTCATTAATTCTTTTTCATTCCTCTGTAATCTGAATGTAATATTTCTTTCAAAATCTTTATATTCTGGCTGTTTAGAAAAAGGGGCAATCAATGTTCTTAATAAGTCAACTTCTCCCTCTACCGCCCTCAAATCTCCTTTTCTTTCCTGTATTATTAGTTCCATTAATCGGAATGAACAGTCATCAATTATTCTTTCCCATTCTCTCTTAAATTCCTCAGTGGAATCAGAGAAACTAGAGGTTTTATTTATTCTAAGACCTCTCGGGATAAGTTTACTAGACAAATACTTTTCCAGGGAGGTCACCTCCCACCATAATCTTCCTTCTTTTAACAGAAGTTTTTCCATTTTTTTCATACTACTCTCAAGATCATCATCTTCTATGGAGACGATATCTTCATCTCCCTCAAATAATTTCGTACACATATTAAGTCTATTCTCTCTCACTGAGAACATGACTTCTGAGCAGCAAGATCTACTGGTGTTAAGGGTAGAAGGTTAAATGAGAAGAAAAAAGAAAACACCTATAGATAAAGCGCTTGATAGCCGCAGGGGAATGGAGATCTAGAAAAGGGGCGTTACCCTTACCCCAATGGAATTAAGTGAATAAAAAAAGATCTAGATCTCCTATCTACTGCGCTCTCCAAGTTTTTAAGTGTGTGAAGAAGGGAATAAACCTCTACTTATCTTAGGAGGTCGACCCAGGTCCCACCTTCTCCTCGTTAGATTTTATTGTGGGTATTAGTGGATGATATTAATCCAAAAAAAGAGTCCAACCATTCATGCAAGAGAAAGATAAAAAACACAATCTAGTGTATTAACGTTATTAGAAAACCCTTCCTTAGGGAATATGGCATGGGTCTGAGAACTTAGATCAAAAACACATATGATCCATACGTATACATAAAATATAATTTTTACTAAAAAAATTAAAAAAATTCCAAGTGACAAACTTATGCTTCAGTCACATTAATTATGACACATATCCACTGTTTACATCCAGTAATGTGTGAGGGTGGCTTCCTACCAGATTTCGGATTTTTGAAGTGCTTATAATGAAAGCTGTACAGATGTTTCAGCAGCCCCAGGGAAAACCAGCTTCAATGGTCAGCACCCCGTCCTCTCCTCGTCTGGTATGTCCGTCACAGGTCCTCACCGTCAGCCAACGCGTTTCGATCAAATTCGCTGATCTTTGTCAAGGCATAATCCTGATGTCCTGCTCTTCCAGATATTTATACCCTAGTGAATTGGTGATCCTAATTGCTGGGAGGAGCCACTCCCACTCACAATTCATAGCGTTTTTTACAATCATTCAATCATTCTAAGCTATTCTAACATAAAAAAACTGCTCTATAGGATAATCTAATATCCACATAATTCATAGTACAGCATGCTAATACAATTGTTAACCCAGTTTATCGATTTGAACTATTCTATTTATTATGACAAATAAATGAAAATCCTTTCTTTTCCAGGAGATATGATGGCGGTATATCTATTTCCGCCCTTTTATATATTTTTTAAGATGTAGGGAAGAGGAGATATGACGTATATTCTCTACTTTGGATTTTTAAAAATGGCCGCCGTAGGACTTCCGGTCATAGAACATCACGTGACCGGACTGTTTTCCAGACGAAAGACGGGTCAGATCGATGCAGACCGCAGCGGTCACGTGACGGAGCGATCACGTGACAGGAAGAGATGGGATAGAACGGCTCTGTTCCGCTGTGTGGAACACTAATAACAGTATAAACGGAAGATGATCCTGTTTGCGCAGGACACTTCCGGTTGGCGAAATTTTATATTTTATGTTTTTCTGGGTTAACAATTGTATTAGCATGCTGTACTATGAATTATGTGGATATTAGATTATCCTATAGAGCAGTTTTTTTATGTTAGAATAGCTTAGAATGATTGAATGATTGTAAAAAACGCTATGAATTGTGAGTGGGAGTGGCTCCTCCCAGCAATTAGGATCACCAATTCACTAGGGTATAAATATCTGGAAGAGCAGGACATCAGGATTATGCCTTGACAAAGATCAGCGAATTTGATCGAAACGCGTTGGCTGACGGTGAGGACCTGTGACGGACATACCAGACGAGGAGAGGACGGGGTGCTGACCATTGAAGCTGGTTTTCCCTGGGGCTGCTGAAACATCTGTACAGCTTTCATTATAAGCACTTCAAAAATCCGAAATCTGGTAGGAAGCCACCCTCACACATTACTGGATGTAAACAGTGGATATGTGTCATAATTAATGTGACTGAAGCATAAGTTTGTCACTTGGAATTTTTTTAATTTTTTTAGTATTAAAAATTATATTTTATGTATACGTATGGATCATATGTGTTTTTGATCTAAGTTCTCAGACCCATGCCATATTCCCTAAGGAAGGGTTTTCTAATAACGTTAATACACTAGATTGTGTTTTTTATCTTTCTCTTGCATGAATGGTTGGACTCTTTTTTTGGATTAATATCATCCACTAATACCCACAATAAAATCTAACGAGGAGAAGGTGGGACCTGGGTCGACCTCCTAAGATAAGTAGAGGTTTATTCCCTTCTTCACACACTTAAAAACTTGGAGAGCGCAGTAGATAGGAGATCTAGATCTTTTTTTATTCACTTAATTCCATTGGGGTAAGGGTAACGCCCCTTTTCTAGATCTCCATTCCCCTGCGGCTATCAAGCGCTTTATCTATAGGTGTTTTCTTTTTTCTTCTCATTTAACCTTCTACCCTTAACACCAGTAGATCTTGCTGCTCAGAAGTCATGTTCTCAGTGAGAGAGAATAGACTTAATATGTGTACGAAATTATTTGAGGGAGATGAAGATATCGTCTCCATAGAAGATGATGATCTTGAGAGTAGTATGAAAAAAATGGAAAAACTTCTGTTAAAAGAAGGAAGATTATGGTGGGAGGTGACCTCCCTGGAAAAGTATTTGTCTAGTAAACTTATCCCGAGAGGTCTTAAAATAAATAAAACCTCTAGTTTCTCTGATTCCACTGAGGAATTTAAGAGAGAATGGGAAAGAATAATTGATGACTGTTCATTCCGATTAATGGAACTAATAATACAGGAAAGAAAAGGAGATTTGAGGGCGGTAGAGGGAGAAGTTGACTTATTAAGAACATTGATTGCCCCTTTTTCTAAACAGCCAGAATATAAAGATTTTGAAAGAAATATTACATTCAGATTACAGAGGAATGAAAAAGAATTAATGACAAAAAAATCCAGGAAATTTAATAGGGACAAGAAAGGGATGGAGGATGCCCCTAACGAATCAATCAAATCTGTCCCCCCAAGGATGAGGGAAAATAATTATAAAAGGGAGCAGAAGGATCAACATATTGCCCAATCTAGAGATAGAAGGAGATTTTATAATAAAGAGGAAATACAACATGATTGGAGGAGGGGTAGGGGGAGAATTCCCTCTAGGAATGTGTATGATGATGCACCACGTGATCGACAAAATCACTATTCTACTGTAAGAAATCATAGTGAATATAGGTCCAACAATTGGAGAGAAGATGGTTCATCTACTTACCAAAGAAGGGAAAGAAAAGAATTGAATCATTCTCCATATCATCGGAATCATTTCAGTCGATTCCAAAATGATGATCGTTTTTTAGAGGTTGGGACGAGGAAGCCAAAATACATATAACTGGCAGGAAATACAGAGGAAAAAGGGGGGGAAAGAGAGGAAGAGCAATAAAAAGGAATAGTAAGAACAGAAAAAATAAAAGGAAGAAAAATAAGGGTCAGGGGACAGGGGTCATAGCCCCACAAAAGACCGAGATTACCAATGTGGAAAATAAGGTAAAGATTTTCAATTTGAGTAACCATATATTGGGGGAATCAGAGATTTCACTACTTGAAAAAGGGCTGAAATTTGCCCCGGCAGCAAATCTCAACAAATTTGAAGTCTATGTCGATCTTCAGAAGTATGTAAGAAAATTATCTCTGAAGAGGTTCTTTGCAGGTAAACAACAACCAGAGGAGGAAGTAATAGAGGACCTCCCACCTAGAAAAACATTCAGACCCAAGTCTGTCTTCAACCCGATTTATATGCGGGGAAACTATGTAGAAACCTTTTTTTCCTTAGTAAATAAGGATATTGAAGCAATTACATCACCAAAAATCCATTATAACCTAACAAAAAAAGAAAATGAGGCCTTAAAAGAACTGAAATTGAATAAAGATATTATAATAAAACCAACAGATAAGGGCGGAGGAGTTGTAATAATGGACATAGACAAATATGAGAACGAGGTGATGAGACAGTTGAATGACGGGGATACATATAAAAAATTGAGAGGAGACCCAACGAAAAGGATCATGACCGGTCTCACAACATTGGTTAAAACCTATGTAGATAATGGTACCATCACTGAGGTAGAAGGTCAGTTCCTGATACCCACAGATCCAAGCATCCCCGTGATTTACATTTTGCCGAAAGTCCACAAGGACCTACAAAATCCCCCCGGTAGACCAATAGTGTCCGGAATTAATTCGGTGACTGCCAATATGTCAGAGTTCATAGATTTCCACCTCCAACCCCTAGTACAAAAAAATCGCTCTCATTTAAAGGACACCAGAGATGCATTGAATGTTATCAATGGTATACAGTGGGGTGAAGACTGCTTTATAGTTACAGCAGATGTTACTTCATTGTATACGATTATTAACCACGATCTAGGAATAGAGGCAGTGGTTACATATTTATCTGAAAGTAACTACGAATCAGAACTTTGTGATTTTTTGATAAAAGGTGTCGACTTTATTCTACGAAACAATTATTTCCACTTCAAGGACAGTTTCTATCTGCAAAGGGTGGGCACGGCCATGGGTACCAGGTTCGCCCCGAGCTATGCCAACATGTTTATGGGAATGTGGGAGGCCCAACATGTATGGCAAAACCATCTGGCAGGGGCGAGCCTGGTATCCTGGTCCAGGTATATAGATGATATTATGTTTGTTTGGAGGGGAGATAGAGAAACCTTGACAACCTTTTGTGAACAACTGAATGAAAATGAGTATAATATTATCCTGACATTTGAAGTTAGCAATAAGAGTGTAAATTTCCTCGACTTGGACATCTATGTGGAGAATGGACAGCTAAAAACTCGGAATTATATAAAGCCGACGGATTCAGGGACATACATTCACACTACTAGCTGCCACCATGCCAATTGGCTTGAGTCAATTCCTAACAGTCAGTTACAGAGACTGAAGAGGAACTGCACAGATAATGAGGTTTTTAAGAAACAAGCCGATGTAATGATCCAAAAATTTAGGAGTAGTGGCTATAGCGATATGAGTATCGAGAGGGCAGTCACTAAGTGTGAAATTAAAGATAGAAAGGATCTACTACTTCCAATAAAAAAGACATCTACATTGGATGAAAAGAAAAACCATTCCTTAGCATTTATTACGGGCTATAACATCCAACACAAACAAATAGAGAAGATTTTTAGGAACCATTGGAGTATCTTGAAGGGTGACCCACTATTAGAAAAATTGTTGCCAGATAAACCTAAATTTATTTATCGGAAGGCAAAAAATATAAAAGATAAATTGGTCAGAAGTGCCATGTCCCCGCCAAAAGCAAATACTCGCACTCTATCTAAAGGCTTCTATAGATGCGGTACCTGTTGTATGTGTAAAGAGGTGAGAGGTGCAGCAAAGTGTATGGAAATTGAAATAAATGGACAAAATAATAAAATCAATGAATTCATAACGTGCACCTCAAGGAATGTGGTTTACTATTTGGGATGTAGTTGTAACCTATTTTATATAGGCAGGACCAGCAGGAATTTAAAAACAAGATTCGCAGAGCACCTTCGCAATATAAGAAATGGGGTTGAGACACACGCACTCTCACATCATTTCAAACAAATGCATAGTCAAGATATTAAACAGTTAAAGTCATTCGGAGCATTAAAACAGATAAAGGGGAATTGGAGATGTAACAACATAGCTGCAATATTGGCAAAAACCGAGATGCAATATATTCATTTATTAAAAACTCTAATCCCGGGGGGCCTGAATAAGGATTTTGAGGTAAAATGGTTTCTCAATTAGGGGATAGCAGAGGTAAACATATATGTCTGTTTCTTTCTGCGATCTTCCTTAGCCCAAATATCCTATATTAACTGGAAGAAAAGATACTATATGGATTATAATCCTTTAAAAGTATGTCTGAATAAAATAGCCTTTTTGCTTATTATGACAAATTCATATGGTTTCCAGGAAGCATTATGGTGGAATATATTTTTTGCCCTTTTCTGTCTTCCTCTGTATAAGCACTATAGTAATGAAGAAATGCAATGTTAGTAATTCACTATCTGATAGTAATAGAAATATTACAATTTCCATGTATTACAGTTTATCGATTTGAACTATTCTATTTATTATGACAAATAAATGAAAATCCTTTCTTTTCCAGGAGATATGATGGCGGTATATCTATTTCCGCCCTTTTATATATTTTTTAAGATGTAGGGAAGAGGAGATATGACGTATATTCTCTACTTTGGATTTTTAAAAATGGCCGCCGTAGGACTTCCGGTCATAGAACATCACGTGACCGGACTGTTTTCCAGACGAAAGACGGGTCAGATCGATGCAGACCGCAGCGGTCACGTGACGGAGCGATCACGTGACAGGAAGAGATGGGATAGAACGGCTCTGTTCCGCTGTGTGGAACACTAATAACAGTATAAACGGAAGATGATCCTGTTTGCGCAGGACACTTCCGGTTGGCGAAATTTTATATTTTATGTTTTTCTGGGTTAACAATTGTATTAGCATGCTGTACTATGAATTATGTGGATATTAGATTATCCTATAGAGCAGTTTTTTTATGTTAGAATAGCTTAGAATGATTGAATGATTGTAAAAAACGCTATGAATTGTGAGTGGGAGTGGCTCCTCCCAGCAATTAGGATCACCAATTCACTAGGGTATAAATATCTGGAAGAGCAGGACATCAGGATTATGCCTTGACAAAGATCAGCGAATTTGATCGAAACGCGTTGGTGACGGTGAGGACCTGTGACGGACATACCAGACGAAGAGAGGACGGGGTGCTGACCATTGAAGCTGGTTTTCCCTGGGGCTGCTGAAACATCTGTACAGCTTTCATTATAAGCACTTCAAAAATCCGAAATCTGGTAGGAAGCCACCCTCACACATTACTGGATGTAAACAGTGGATATGTGTCATAATTAATGTGACTGAAGCATAAGTTTGTCACTTGGAATTTTTTTAATTTTTTTAGTATTAAAAATTATATTTTATGTATACGTATGGATCATATGTGTTTTTGATCTAAGTTCTCAGACCCATGCCATATTCCCTAAGGAAGGGTTTTCTAATAACGTTAATACACTAGATTGTGTTTTTTATCTTTCTCTTGCATGAATGGTTGGACTCTTTTTTTGGATTAATATCATCCACTAATACCCACAATAAAATCTAACGAGGAGAAGGTGGGACCTGGGTCGACCTCCTAAGATAAGTAGAGGTTTATTCCCTTCTTCACACACTTAAAAACTTGGAGAGCGCAGTAGATAGGAGATCTAGATCTTTTTTTATTCACTTAATTCCATTGGGGTAAGGGTAACGCCCCTTTTCTAGATCTCCATTCCCCTGCGGCTATCAAGCGCTTTATCTATAGGTGTTTTCTTTTTTCTTCGCAGTAGGTTACAGACAGGGGCAGCAGCTGAGGGGGCATTGGGAGACTAAGAGCAGCAGGTGAGGGGGCATTAGGAGAATGTCAGAGGCAGCAGGTGAGGGGCATTAGGAGAATGTATGGGGAAGCAGGTGAGGGGGCATTAGGAGAATGTCAGAGGCAGCAGGTGAGGGGGTGTTAGGAGAGGTTGAGGGCAGGAGAGGGGGTATTAGGAGAATGTAGGGGCAGGAGAGGGGGTATTAGGAGAATGTAGGGGCAGGAGAGGGGGTATTAGGAGAATGTAGGGGCAGAAGAGGGGGTAATAGGGGAGGATGGGGCAGAAGGGAGGGTATTAGAGGAGATGTTGGGGCAGGAGAGGGGGTATTAGGAGAGGATGAGGGCACGAGAGGGGGTATTAGGAGAGGATGGGGCAGGAGAGGGGGTTTTAGGAGAGGTTGGGGGCAGGAGAGCGGGTATTAGGAGAGGTTGGGGGCAGAAGGGAGGGTATTAGGAGAGGTTGGGGGCAGAAGGGAGGGTATTAGGAGAGGTTGGGGGCAGAAGGGAGGGTATTAGGAGAGGTTGGGGGCAGAAGGGAGGGTATTAGGAGAGGTTGGGGGCAGGAGAGCGGGTATTAGGAGAGGTTGGGGGCAGGAGAGCGGGTATTAGGAGAGGTTGGGGGCAGGAGAGCGGGTATTAGGAGAGGTTGGGGGCAGGAGAGCGGGTATTAGCAGAGTTTGGGGGCAGGAGAGCGGGTATTAGCAGAGTTTGGGGGCAGGAGAGCGGGTATTAGGAGAGGTTGGGGTCAGAAGGGAGGGTATTAGGAGAGGTTGGGGGCAGGAGAGGGAGTATTAGGGGAGAATGGGGGTTAGAAGAGAATGGGGGGCAGGAGGGGGTAATAGGAGAGGTTGGGGCAGGAGGGGGTATTAGGAGAGGTTGGGGCAGGAGAGGGGGTATTAGGGGAGGATGGGGGTTAGAAGAGAATGGGGGCAGGAGGGGGTATTAGGAGAGGTTGGGGCAGGAGAGGGGGTATTAGGAGAGGTTGGGGCAGGAGAGGGGGTATTAGGAGAGGTGAGGGCAAGAGAGGGGGTATTAGGAGAGGTGAGGGCAAGAGAGGGGGTATTAGGAGAGGATGGGGGCAGAAGAGGGGGTAATAGGAGAGGATGGGGGCAGGAGAGGGGGTATTAGGAGAGGTTGGGGCAGGAGAGGGGGTATTAGGAGAGGTTGGGGCAGGAGAGGGGTATTAGGAGAGGATGGGGGCAGGAGAGGGGGTATTAGGAGAGGAGAGGTTGGGGCAGGAGAGGGGGTATTAGGAGAGGATGGGGGCAGGAGAGGGGGTAATAGGAGAGGTTGGGGCAGGAGGGGGTATTAGGAGAGGTTGGGGCAGGAGAGGGGGTATTAGGGGAGGATGGGGGTTAGAAGAGAATGGGGGCAGGAGGGGGTATTAGGAGAGGTTGGGGCAGGAGAGGGGGTATTAGGAGAGGATGGGGGTTAGAAGAGAGGGTATTAGGAGAGGATGGGGGTTAGAAGAGAATGGGGGGGGCAGGAGGGGGTATTAGGAGAGGTTGGGGCAGGAGAGGGGGTATTAGGAGAGGTTGGGGCAGGAGAGGGGGTATTAGGAGAGGTGAGGGCAAGAGAGGGGGTATTAGGAGAGGTGAGGGCAAGAGAGGGGGTAATAGGAGAGGATGGGGGCAGGAGAGGGGGTATTAGGAGAGGTTGGGGCAGGAGAGGGGGTATTAGGAGAGGTTGGGGCAGGAGAGGGGGTATTAGGAGAGGTTGGGGCAGGAGAGGGGGTATTAGGAGAGGTTGGGGCAGGAGAGGGGGTATTAGGAGAGGATGGGGGCAGGAGAGGGGGTATTAGGAGAGGTTGGGGGCAAGAGAGGGGGTATTAGGAGAGGTTGGGGGCAAGAGAGGGGGTATTAGGAGAGGTTGGGGGCAAGAGAGGGGGTATTAGGAGAGGTTGGGGGCAGGAGGGGGTATTAGGAGAGGATGGGGGCAGGAGAGGGGGTATTAGGAGAGGTTGGGGCAGGAGAGGGGGTATTAGGAGAGGTTGGGGCAGGAGAGGGGGTATTAGGAGAGGTTGGGGGCAGGAGAGGGGGTATTAGGAGAGGTGGGGGCAGGAGAGGGGTATTAGGAGAGGATGGGGGCAGGAGAGGGGTATTAGGAGAGGATGGGGCAGGAGAGGGGGTATTAGGAGAGGATGGGGGCAGGAGAGGGGGTATTAGGAGAGGATGGGGCTGGAGAGGGGGTATTAGGAGAGGATGGGGGCAGGAGAGGGGGTATTAGGAGAGGATGGGGGCAGGAGAGGGGGTATTAGGAGAGGATGGGGGCAGGAGAGGGGGTATTAGGAGAGGTGAGGGCAGGAGAGGGGGTATTAGGAGAGGTTGGGGCAGGAGAGGGGGTATTAGGAGAGGATGGGGCAGGAGAGGGGGTATTAGGAGAGGATGGGGGCAGGAGAGGGGGTATTAGGAGAGGATGGGGGCAGGAGGGGGTATTAGGAGAGGATGGGGGCAGGAGAGGGGGTATTAGGAGAGGTTGGGGCAGGAGAGGGGGTATTAGGAGAGGATGGGGGCAGGAGAGCGGGTATTAGGAGAGGTTGGGGCAGGAGAGGGGGTATTAGGAGAGGATGGGGGCAGGAGAGGGGGTATTAGGAGAGGTTGGGGCAGGAGAGGGGGTATTAGGAGAGGATGGGGGCAGGAGAGGGGGTATTAGGAGAGGATGGGGGCAGGAGAGGGGGTATTAGGAGAGGTTGGGGCAGGAGAGGGGGTATTAGGAGAGGATGGGGGCAGGAGAGGGGGTATTAGGAGAGGTTGGGGGCAGGAGAGGGGGTATTAGGAGAGGTTGGGGCAGGAGAGGGGGTATTAGGAGAGGTTGGGGCAGGAGAGGGGGTATTAGGAGAGGATGGGGGCAGGAGAGGGGGTATTAGGAGAGGTTGGGGCAGGAGAGGGGGTATTAGAAGAGGTTGGGGCAGGAGACAGGTGGGATGAGGGGACATTACCTGGAGGAGGAGGCGGCAGGAGGTTACACCTGGACGGAGGAATGTGTACCGCAAGTACGGGGCGGTATTTCACGTAATCGTCAGTATAGCGCACTGGATTATGGGTAGTGAGTGTGACAACTAAGGCTAAGCATCCAGGAGCAGCCCCGCCCTCTCTCCCTCTCATAGGCCGCTAGGCTCCGTCACTCATTTACCTCCAGCCCCGCCCGCTCACTGTCCATAGGATGCAACGTCTCGTCAGACAACCGCCTGCCCCGCCCACTATCCCGCCCATTGGCCGCCGTATCCTATCACTCTCCTGCCCTTTGGCAGCGGCCACGCCCACTTTCCTGTTCATAGGCCTCAGCTACCAGTCATTGTCACACTCAGCCCCGCCCTCTCCCCCTCTCATAGGCCGCAATGTCCCGTCACTCAACTAGCTCCAGCTCCGCCCACAGCACGCAGCCTCCCGTCACTCAGCCATCATTAGCCCCGCCTACTCTCTAGCCCCGGCTCCCTGTTACGTCATAATCAGCGCTAGTTCAGACTTAGCCAATATGGCGGCGCCCATAGGGAGCCGGGAACATGGCGCTTGCATCCTGATGCTGTGATGTGTGTATAATAATAATAATGAGTGATGTATGGTCACATCTGCTGTGTTACTGTCCGGGCTGCAGCCACCTAGGCTTCATATCCCAGCACACACAGTGCCAGCCATGGTGGAGAGCCAGTGTGGGACTGGGGGGTGATGGGCCCATGGGGGGAATGTAGTGACAGGGGCCCATGGGGGGAATGTAGTGACTGGGGCCCATGGGGAGGAATGTAGTGACAGGGGCCCATGGGGGGAATGTAGTGATAGAGGCCCATGGGTGGAACTGTAGTGACAGGGGCCCATGGGCGGATGTATTGACAGGGGCCCTTGGGAGGGGGGTGTAGTGACGGGCCCATGGGGAAAATGTAGTGATAGGGGCCCATGGGGAAAATGTAGTGATAGGGGCTCATGGGGGGGAATGTAGTGACAGGGGCCCATGGGGAAAATGTACTGACCGGGGACCATAGAGGGAATGTAGTGACAGAGGCCCATGGGGGGATGTAGTGACAGAGGCCCATGGGGGGATGTAGTGACAGGGGCCCATGGGGGCATGTAGTGACAGGGGCCCATGGGGGCATGTAGTGACAGGGGCCCATGGGGGCATGTAGTGACAGGGGCCATTGGGGGGAATGTAGTGACAGGGGTCCATCGTGGGATGTAGTGACAGGCCCATGGGGGGGTGTAGTGACAGGGGCCCATGTTGGGATGTAGTGATAGGGGCCATTGGGGGGAATGTAGTGACAGGGGCCCATGGGGGGAATGTAGTGACAGGGGCCCATGGGGGGATGTAGTGACAGGGGCCCATGGGGGGAATGTAGTGACCGGGGCCCATGGGGGGAATGTAGTGACAGGGGCCCATGGGGGGAATGTAGTGACAGGGGCCCTTGGGGGGAATGTAGTGACAGGGGTCCATGGGGGGATGTAGTGACAGGCCCATGGGGGGTTGTAGTGACAGGGGCCCATGGGGGGATGTAGTGATAGGGGCCCATGGGGGATGTAGTGATAGGGGCCATTGGGGGGAATGTAGTGACAGGGGCCCATGGGGGGAATGTAGTGACAGGGGCCCTTGGGGGGAATGTAGTGACAGGGGTCCATGGGGGGATGTAGTGACAGGCCCATGGGGGGTTGTAGTGACAGGGGCCCATGGGGGGATGTAGTGATAGGGGCCCATGGGGGATGTAGTGATAGGGGCCATTGGGGGGAATGTAGTGACAGGGGCCCATGGGGGGAATGTAGTGATAGGTGCCAGTTGGGGGTTGTAGTGACAGGGGCCCATGGGGGGAATGTAGTGACCGGGGCCCATGGGGGGACTGTAGTGACCGGGGCCCATGGGCGGAATGTAGTGACAGAGGCCCATGGGGGGGGGATGTAGTGACAGAGGCTCATGGGGGGGGATGTAGTGACAGAGGCTCATGGGGGGGGATGTAGTGACAGAGGCCCATGGGGGGGCTAGGGACAGAGGCCCATGGGGGGGGTCAGCATTATGAGGGACTGCTGACTCCAGAGTGCCATTAGAGAAGTTAGGGGTGTCCCCAGGGTAGCTTGCTCACAGATGCTGCAGGAGCCGTTATCATGTGACCTTACACCGGGCAACTAGACCCAGACATACTGTATGTGTAATTGTTCATGGGGTGGGTGTGGGGTGCGGTGGCCCCTATGTTGGTATGGCCAGGCGGCTTCAGGTTGGCACACCCTAACACTTTATTACCACTTATGATTTTCCCTATCACTTTGTATATATGTTTGTATGATTTAAATCACAGTTCACCTACATAGCACTAATGTGTTTCTTATTAACCCCTAGTACTATTCACTTGTGTGCTGACCTGGGGTAGCCGACCTGTGCCGACGTGATGGGGTCCGGCACCCCGGACCCATACCTAGTATTAGGGACAGTGACAGAGACGCCTTGCCGATCGGCCTGGGGGCTTAACCCTATATGTGCAGATATACGCAACTAAGATCTCCGTATTATCTGATTATTATGTAGTGTTATTTCTCAGTGTGCATTCTGGAGAGAAAATGTTTTGTCTTACCCAGAATTACCCCTCACGTGTATCACCTGAGTGACATCACAATCTGATTGAGCAGCTTGCCAATATATGTGCAGTATAGTAACTGCTGTCATGCAGGATAATGTAGCAGAGTAATACCAGCAATGCCCTGTAGGGAACACACCATGTTCCTGTGCAGTATAATGTCACATGTGTAATGTACAATCCATGTGCACAGTCTGACACCTAGGGGAGAGTGAGGGGGGCCAGTCCTGTACTGTGGACAACCATTAAATGGGCCAGTCCTGTACTGTGGACAACCATTAGATCTCCACCATCGATGGCAAAACCATCTGCCATTGGGTTACCCTATTGCCCGCTCTCCTACCCTCCTCAGGCCAGGTTCTCATTACACCAAATTTATCACCTGAGCACTTCTTGCATTTTAATATAACAATTACCACCTTCCGCACACCCTCCAGCAGCCCCCACTAATGTCACCCCCGCCCGTCACCCCAACAAGATTACCCACATATACACTGCCTCCAGCAGCCCCTGTCTCCCCCCTCTGACACCTCAGTGCTGCATGGGGACAAGAATACCCACATATACACTGCCTCTTGCAGCCCCCACTACTGCACTACTGCCACCCACCCTGTCTCCACCCTCTGACACCTCAGTGCTGCATGGGGACAATATTACCCACATATACACTGCCTCCAGCAGCCCCCACTACTGCACTACTGCCACCCACCCTGTCTCCCCCCTCTGACACCTCAGTGCTGCATGGGGACAAGATTACCCACATATACACTGCCTCCAGCAGCCCCCACTACTGCACTACTGCCACCCACCCTGTCTCCCCCCTCTGACACCTCAGTGCTGCATGGGGACAAGATTACCCACATATACACTGCCTCCAGCAGCCCCCGCTACTGCACTACTGCCACCCACCCTGTCTCCCCCCTCTGACACCTCAGTGCTGCATGGGGACAAGATTACCCACATATACACTGTCTCCAGCAGCCCCCACTACTGCACTACTGCCACCCACCCTGTCTCCCCCCTCTGACACCTCAGTGCTGCATGGGGACAAGATTACCCACATATACACTGCCTCCAGCAGCCCCCACTACTGCACTACTGCCACCCACCCTGTCTCCCCCCTCTGACACCTCAGTGCTGCATGGGGACAAGATTACCCACATAGACACTGCCTCCAGCAGCCCCCACTACTGCACTACTGCCACCCACCCTGTCTCCCCCCTCTGACACCTCAGTGCTGCATGGGGAGGACAATATTACCCACATATACACTGCCTCCAGCAGCCCCCACTACTGCACTACTGCCACCCACCCTGTCTCCCCCCTCTGACACCTCAGTGCTGCATGGGGACAATATTACCCACATATACACTGCCTCCAGCAGCCCCCACTACTGCACTACTGCCACCCACCCTGTCTCCCCCTCTGACACCTCAGTGCTGCATGGGGACAAGATTACCCACATAGACACTGCCTCCAGCAGCCCCCGCTACTGCACTACTGCCACCCACCCTGTCTCCCCCCTCTGACACCTCAGTGCTGCATGGGAACAAAATTACCCACATATACACTGCCTCCAGCAGCCCCCACTACTGCACTACTGCCACCCATCCTGTCTCCCCCCTCTGACACCTCAGCGCTGCATGGGGACAAGATTACCCACATATACACTGCCTCCAGCAGCCCCCGCTACTGCACTACTGCCACCCACCCTGTCTCCCCCCTCTGACACCTCAGTGCTGCATGGGGACAAGATTACCCACATATACACTGCCTCCAGCAGCCCCCGCTACTGCACTACTGCCACCACCCTGTCTCCCCCCTCTGACACCTCAGTGCTGCATGGGGACAATATTACCCACATAGACACTGCCTCCAGCAGCCCCCGCTACTGCCCTACTGCCACCCACCCTGTCTCCCCCCTCTGACACCTCAGTGCTGCATGGGGACAAGATTACCCACATATACCCTGCCTCCAGCAGCCCCCACTACTGCACTACTGCCACCCACCCTGTCTCCACCCTCTGACACCTCAGTGCTGCATGGGGACAATATTACCCACATAGACACTGCCTCCAGCAGCCCCCGCTACTGCCCTACTGCCACCCACCCTGTCTCCCCCCTCTGACACCTCAGCGCTGCATGGGGACAAGAATACCCACATAGACACTGCCTCCAGCAGCCTCCACTACTGCACTACTGCCACCCACACTGTCTCCCCCCTCTGACACCTCAGCGCTGCATGGGGACAAGATTACCCACATAGACACTGCCTCCAGCAGCCCCCACTACTGCCACCCACCCTGTCTCCCCCCTCTGACACCTCAGCTCTGCATGGGGACAAGATTACCCACATATACCCTGCCTCCAGCAGCCCCCGCTACTGCACTACTGCCACCCACCCTGTCTCCCCCCTCTGACACCTCAGTGCTGCATGGGGACAAGGTTACCCACATAGACACTGCCACCAGCAGCCCCCAGTACTGCACTACTGCCACCCACCCTGTCTCCCCCCTCTGACACCTCAGTGCTGCATGGAGACAAGATTACCCACATATACACTGCCTCCAGCAGCCCCCACTACTGCACTACTGCCACCCACCCTGTCTCCCCCCTCTGACACCTCAGTGCTGCATGGAGACAAGATTACGCACATATACACTGTCTCCAGCAGCCCCGACTACTGCACTACTGCCACCCACCCTGTCTCCCCCCTCTGACACCTCAGCGCTGCATGGGGACAAGATTACCCACATATACACTGTCTCCAGCAGCCCCGACTACTGCACTACTGCCACCCACCCTGTCTCCCCCCTCTGACACCTCAGTGCTGCATGGGGACAAGATTACCCACATATACACTGCCTCCAGCAGCCCCCAGTACTGCACTACTGCCACCCACCCTGTCTCCCCCCTCTGACACCTCAGTGCTGCATGGGGACAAGATTACCCACATAGACACTGCCTCCAGCAGCCCCCACTACTGCACTACTGCCCCACCGTCCTGTCTCCCCCCTCTGACACCTCAGTGCTGCATGGGGACAAGATTACCCACATATACACTGCCTCCAGCAGCCCCTGTCTCCCCCCTCTGACACCTCAGTGCTGCATGGGGACAAGATTACCCACATATACACTGCCTCCAGCAGCCACCGCTACTGCACTACTACCACCCACCCTGTCTCCCCCCTCTGACACCTCAGTGCTGCATGGGGACAAGATTACCCACATAGACACTGCCTCCAGCAGCCCCCGCTACTGCCACCTACCCTGTCTCCCCCCTCTGACACCTCAGTGCTGCATGGGGACAAGGTTACCCACATAGACACTGCCTCCAGCAGCCCCCACTACTGCACTACTGCCACCCACCCTGTCTCCCCCCTCTGACACCTCAGCGCTGCATGGGGACAAGATTACCCACATATACACTGCCTCCAGCAGCCCCCACTACTGCACTACTGCCACCCACCCTGTCTCCCCCCTCTGACACCTCAGAGCTCCATGGGGACAAGATTACCCACATAGACACTGCCTCCAGCAGCCCCCGCTACTGCACTACTGCCCCACCGTCCTGTCTCCCCCCTCTGACACCTCAGCTCTACATGGGGACAAGATTACCCACATATACACTGCCTCCAGCAGCCCCCGCTACTGCACTACTGCCACCCACCCTGTCTCCCCCCTCTGACACCTCAGTGCTGCATGGGGACAAGATTACCCACATAGACACTGCCTCCAGCAGCCCCCACTACTGCACTACTGCCACCCACCCTGTCTCCCCCCTCTGACACCTCAGTGCTGCATGGGGACAAGATTACCCACATAGACACTGCCTCCAGCAGCCCCCACTACTGCACTACTGCCACCCACCCTGTCTCCCCCCTCTGACACCTCAGCGCTGCATGGGGACAAGGTTACCCACATAGACACTGCCTCCAGCAGCCCCCACTACTGCACTACTGCCACCCACCCTGTCTCCCCCCTCTGACACCTCAGTGCTGCATGGGGACAAGATTACCCACATATACACTGCCTCCAGCAGCCCCCAGTACTGCACTACTGCCACCCACCCTGTCTCCCCCCTCTGACACCTCAGCACTGCATGGGGACAAGGTTACCCACATAGACACTGCCTCCAGCAGCCCCCAGTACTGCACTACTGCCACCCACCCTGTCTCCCCCCTCTGACACCTCAGTGCTGCATGGGGACAATATTACCCACATAGACACTGCCTCCAGCAGCCCCCACTACTGCACTACTGCCACCCACCCTGTCTCCCCCCTCTGACACCTCAGCACTGCATGGGGACAAGATTACCCACATATATACTGCCTCCAGCAGCCCCCGCTACTGCACTACTGCCCCACCGTCCTGTCTCCCCCCTCTGACACCTCAGCTCTGCATGGGGATAAGATTACCCACATATACACTGCCTCCAGCAGCCCCCACTACTGCACTACTGCCACCCACCCTGTCTCCCCCCTCTGACACCTCAGCATTGCATGGGGACAAGATTACCCACATATACACTGCCTCTGGCAGACCCCACTACTGCACTACTGCCCCACCGTCCTGTCTCCCCCCTCTGACACCTCAGCTCTGCATGGGGATAAGATTACCCACATATACACTGCCTCCAGCAGCCCCCGCTACTGCACTACTGCCACCCACCCTGTCTCCCCCCTCTGACACCTCAGTGCTGCATGGGGACAAGATTACCCACATAGACACTGCCTCCAGCAGCCCCCACTACTGCACTACTGCCACCCACCCTGTCTCCCCCCTCTGACACCTCAGCGCTGCATGGGAACAAGATTACCCACATAGACACTGCCACCAGCAGCCCCCACTACTGCACTACTGCCACCCACCCTGTCTCCCCCCTCTGACACCTCAGTGCTGCATGGGGACAAGATTACCCACATAGACACTGCCTCCAGCAGCCCCCACTACTGCACTACTGCCACCCACCCTGTCTCCCCCCTCTGACACCTCAGCGCTGCATGGGAACAAGATTACCCACATAGACACTGCCACCAGCAGCCCCCACTACTGCACTACTGCCACCCACCCTGTCTCCCCCCTCTGACACCTCAGTGCTGCATGGGGACAAGATTACCCACATAGACACTGCCACCAGCAGCCCCCACTACTGCACTACTGCCACCCACCCTGTCTCCCCCCTCTGACACCTCAGCGCTGCATGGGGACAAGATTACCCACATAAACACTGCCTCCAGCAGCCCCCACTACTGCACTACTCCCACCCACCCTGTCTCCCCCCTCTGACACCTCAGTGCTGCATGGGGACAAGATTACCCACATATACACTGCCTCCAGCAGCCCCCGCTACTGCACTACTGCCACCCACCCTGTCTCCCCCCTCTGACACCTCAGCGCTGCATGGGGACAAGATTACCCACATAGACACTGCCTCCAGCAGCCCCCACTACTGCACTACTGCCACCCACCCTGTCTCCCCCCTCTGACACCTCAGTGCTGCATGGGGACAAGATTACCCACATAGACACTGCCTCCAGCAGCCCCCACTACTGCACTACTGCCACCCACCCTGTCTCCCCCCTCTGACACCTCAGCGCTGCATGGGGACAAGATTACCCACATAGACACTGCCTCCAGCAGCCCCCACTACTGCACTACTGCCACCCACCCTGTCTCCCCCCTCTGACACCTCAGTGCTGCATGGGGACAAGATTACCCACATAGACACTGCCTCCAGCAGCCCCCGCTACTGCACTACTGCCACCCACCCTATCTCCCCCCTCTGATACCTCAGCGCTGCATGGGGACAAGAATACCCACATATACACTGCCTCCAGCAGCTCCCGCTACTTCCACCCACCCTGTCTCCCCCCTCTGACACCTCAGCGCTGCATGGGGACAAGATTACCCACATATACACTGCCTCCAGCAGCCCCCGCTACTGCCCTACTGCCACCACCCTGTCTCCCCCCTCTGACACCTCAGCGCTGCATGGGGACAAGATTACCCACATATACACTGCCTCCAGCAGCTCCCGCTACTGCACTACTGCCCCACCGTCCTGTCTCCCCCCTCTGACACCTCAGCGCTGCATGGGGACAAGATTACCCACATATACACTGCCTCCAGCAGCCCCCACTACTGCACTACTGCCACCCACCCTGTCTCCCCCCTCTGACACCTCAGCGCTGCATGGGGACAAGATTACCCACATATACACTGCCTCCAGCAGCCCCCACTACTGCACTACTGCCACCCACCCTGTCTCCCCCCTCTGACACCTCAGCTCTGCATGGGGATAAGATTACCCACATATACACTGCCTCCAGCAGCCCCCACTACTGCACTACTGCCACCCACCCTGTCTCCCCCCTCTGACACCTCAGCGCTGCATGGGGACAAGATTACCCACATATACACTGCCTCCAGCAGCCCCCGCTACTGCACTACTGCCACCCACCCTGTCTCCCCCCTCTGACACCTCAGCGCTGCATGGGGACAAGATTACCCACATATACACTGCCTCCAGCAGCCCCCGCTACTGCACTACTGCCACCCACCCTGTCTCCCCCCTCTGACACCTCAGCGCTGCATGGGGACAAGATTACCCACATAGACACTGCCTCCAGCAGCCCCCACTACTGCACTACTGCCACCCACACTGTCTCCCCCCTCTGACACCTCAGTGCTGCATGGGGACAAGATTACCCACATAGACACTGCCTCCAGCAGCCCCCGCTACTGCACTACTGCCACCACCCTGTCTCCCCCCTCTGACACCTCAGTGCTGCATGGGGACAAGATTACCCACATAGACACTGCCTCTGGCAGACCCCACTACTGCCACCCACCCTGTCTCCCCCCTCTGACACCTCAGCACTGCATGGGGACAAGATTACCCACATAAACACTGCCTCCAGCAGCCCCCACTACTGCACTACTGCCACCCACCCTGTCTCCCCCCTCTGACACCTCAGAGCTGCATGGGGACAAGGTTACCCACATATACACTGCCTCCAGCAGCCCCCACTACTGCACTACTGCCACCCACCCTGTCTCCCCCCTCTGACACCTCAGTGCTGCATGGGGACAAGATTACCCACATATACCCTGCCTCCAGCAGCCCCCAGTACTGCACTACTGCCACCCACCCTGTCTCCCCCCTCTGACACCTCAGTGCTGCATGGGGACAATATTACCCACATATACACTGTCTCCAGCAGCCCCCACTACTGCCACCCACCCTGTCTCCCCCCTCTGACACCTCAGCGCTGCATGGGGACAAGATTACCCACATATACACTGCCTCCAGCAGCCCCCACTACTGCACTACTGCCACCCACCCTGTCTCCCCCCTCTGACACCTCAGCGCTGCATGGGGACAAGATTACCCACATATACACTGCCTCCAGCAGCCCCCACTACTGCACTACTGCCACCTACCCTGTCTCCCCCCTCTGACACCTCAGTGCTGCATGGGGACAAGATTACCCACATATACACTGCCTCCAGCAGCCCCCACTACTGCACTACTGCCACCCACCCTGTCTCCCCCCTCTGACACCTCAGTGCTGCATGGGGACAATATTACCCACATATACACTGTCTCCAGCAGCCCCCACTACTGCCACCCACCCTGTCTCCCCCCTCTGACACCTCAGCGCTGCATGGGGACAAGATTACCCACATATACACTGCCTCCAGCAGCCCCCACTACTGCACTACTGCCACCCACCCTGTCTCCCCCCTCTGACACCTCAGCGCTGCATGGGGACAAGATTACCCACATATACACTGCCTCCAGCAGCCCCCACTACTGCACTACTGCCACCTACCCTGTCTCCCCCCTCTGACACCTCAGTGCTGCATGGGGACAAGATTACCCACATATACACTGCCTCCAGCAGCCCCCACTACTGCACTACTGCCACCCACCCTGTCTCCCCCCTCTGACACCTCAGTGCTGCATGGGGACAAGATTACCCACATATACACTGCCTCCAGCAGCCCCCACTACTGCACTACTGCCACCCACCCTGTCTCCCCCCTCTGACACCTCAGTGCTGCATGGGGACAAGATTACCCACATATACACTGCCTCCAGCAGCCCCCACTACTGCACTACTGCCACCCACCCTGTCTCCCCCCTCTGACACCTCAGTGCTGCATGGGGACAAGATTACCCACATAGACACTGCCTCTGGCAGACCCCACTACTGCCACCCACCCTGTCTCCCCCCTCTGACACCTCAGTGCTGCATGGGGACAAGATTACCCACATAGACACTGCCTCTGGCAGACCCCACTACTGCCACCCACCCTGTCTCCCCCCTCTGACACCTCAGCACTGCATGGGGACAAGATTACCCACATAAACACTGCCTCCAGCAGCCCCCACTACTGCACTACTGCCACCCACCCTGTCTCCCCCCTCTGACACCTCAGCGCTGCATGGGGACAAGATTACCCACATAAACACTGCCTCCAGCAGCCCCCACTACTGCACTACTCCCACCCACCCTATCTCCCCCCTCTGATACCTCAGCGCTGCATGGGGACAAGAATACCCACATATACACTGCCTCCAGCAGCTCCCGCTACTTCCACCCACCCTGTCTCCCCCCTCTGACACCTCAGCGCTGCATGGGGACAAGATTACCCACATATACACTGCCTCCAGCAGCCCCCGCTACTGCCCTACTGCCACCACCCTGTCTCCCCCCTCTGACACCTCAGCGCTGCATGGGGACAAGATTACCCACATATACACTGCCTCCAGCAGCCCCCGCTACTGCACTACTGCCCCACCGTCCTGTCTCCCCCCTCTGACACCTCAGCGCTGCATGGGGACAAGATTACCCACATATACACTGCCTCCAGCAGCCCCCACTACTGCACTACTGCCACCCACCCTGTCTCCCCCCTCTGACTCCTCAGCGCTGCATGGGGACAAGATTACCCACATATACACTGCCTCCAGCAGCCCCCACTACTGCACTACTGCCACCCACCCTGTCTCCCCCCTCTGACACCTCAGCTCTGCATGGGGATAAGATTACCCACATATACACTGCCTCCAGCAGCCCCCACTACTGCACTACTGCCACCCACCCTGTCTCCCCCCTTTGACACCTCAGCGCTGCATTGGGACAAGATTACCCACATATACACTGCCTCCAGCAGCCCCCGCTACTGCACTACTGCCACCCACCCTGTCTCCCCCCTCTGACACCTCAGCTCTGCATGGGGATAAGATTACCCACATATACACTGCCTCCAGCAGCCCCCGCTACTGCACTACTGCCACCCACCCTGTCTCCCCCCTCTGACACCTCAGCGCTGCATGGGGACAAGATTACCCACATAGACACTGCCTCCAGCAGCCCCCGCTACTGCACTACTGCCACCCACCCTGTCTCCCCCCTCTGACACCTCAGCGCTGCATGGGGACAAGATTACCCACATAGACACTGCCTCCAGCAGCCCCCACTACTGCCACCCACACTGTCTCCCCCCTCTGACACCTCAGTGCTGCATGGGGACAAGATTACCCACATAGACACTGCCTCCAGCAGCCCCCGCTACTGCACTACTGCCACCACCCTGTCTCCCCCCTCTGACACCTCAGTGCTGCATGGGGACAAGATTACCCACATAGACACTGCCTCTGGCAGACCCCACTACTGCCACCCACCCTGTCTCCCCCCTCTGACACCTCAGCGCTGCATGGGGACAAGATTACCCACATAAACACTGCCTCCAGCAGCCCCCACTACTGCACTACTGCCACCCACCCTGTCTCCCCCCTCTGACACCTCAGAGCTGCATGGGGACAAGGTTACCCACATATACACTGCCTCCAGCAGCCCCCACTACTGCACTACTGCCACCCACCCTGTCTCCCCCCTCTGACACCTCAGTGCTGCATGGGGACAAGATTACCCACATATACACTGCCTCCAGCAGCCCCCACTACTGTACTACTGCCACCCACCCTGTCTCCCCCCTCTGACACCTCAGTGCTGCATGGGGACAAGATTACCCACATATACACTGCCTCCAGCAGCCCCCACTACTGCACTACTGCCACCCACCCTGTCTCCCCCCTCTGACACCTCAGTGCTGCATGGGGACAAGATTACCCACATATACCCTGCCTCCAGCAGCCCCCAGTACTGCACTACTGCCACCCACCCTGTCTCCCCCCTCTGACACCTCAGCGCTGCATGGGGACAAGATTACCCACATAGACACTGCCTCCAGCAGCCCCCGCTACTGCACTACTGCCACCACCCTGTCTCCCCCCTCTGACACCTCAGTGCTGCATGGGGACAAGATTACCCACATAGACACTGCCTCTGGCAGACCCCACTACTGCCACCCACCCTGTCTCCCCCCTCTGACACCTCAGCGCTGCATGGGGACAAGATTACCCACATATACACTGCCTCCAGCAGCCCCCACTACTGCACTACTGCCACCCACCCTGTCTCCCCCCTCTGACACCTCAGCGCTGCATGGGGACAAGATTACCCACATAAACACTGCCTCCAGCAGCCCCCACTACTGCACTACTGCCACCTACCCTGTCTCCCCCCTCTGACACCTCAGTGCTGCATGGGGACAAGATTACCCACATATACACTGCCTCCAGCAGCCCCCACTACTGCACTACTGCCACCCACCCTGTCTCCCCCCTCTGACACCTCAGTGCTGCATGGGGACAAGATTACCCACATATACACTGCCTCCAGCAGCCCCCACTACTGCACTACTGCCACCCACCCTGTCTCCCCCCTCTGACACCTCAGTGCTGCATGGGGACAAGATTACCCACATATACACTGCCTCCAGCAGCCCCCACTACTGCACTACTGCCACCCACCCTGTCTCCCCCCTCTGACACCTCAGTGCTGCATGGGGACAAGATTACCCACATAGACACTGCCTCTGGCAGACCCCACTTCTGCCACCCACCCTGTCTCCCCCCTCTGACACCTCAGTGCTGCATGGGGACAAGATTACCCACATAGACACTGCCTCTGGCAGACCCCACTACTGCCACCCACCCTGTCTCCCCCCTCTGACACCTCAGCACTGCATGGGGACAAGATTACCCACATAAACACTGCCTCTGGCAGACCCCACTACTGCCACCCACCCTGTCTCCCCCCTCTGACACCTCAGTGCTGCATGGGGACAAGATTACCCACATAGACACTGCCTCTGGCAGACCCCACTACTGCCACCCACCCTGTCTCCCCCCTCTGACACCTCAGTGCTGCATGGGGACAAGATTACCCACATAGACACTGCCTCCAGCAGCCCCCACTACTGCACTACTGCCACCCACCCTGTCTCCCCCCTCTGACACCTCAGCGCTGCATGGGGACAAGATTACCCACATAAACACTGCCTCCAGCAGCCCCCACTACTGCACTACTCCCACCCACCCTGTCTCCCCCCTCTGACACCTCAGTGCTGCATGGGGACAAGATTACCCACATATACACTGCCTCCAGCAGCCCCCGCTACTGCACTACTGCCACCCACCCTGTCTCCCCCCTCTGACACCTCAGCGCTGCATGGGGACAAGATTACCCACATAGACACTGCCTCCAGCAGCCCCCACTACTGCACTACTGCCACCCACCCTGTCTCCCCCCTCTGACACCTCAGTGCTGCATGGGGACAAGATTACCCACATAGACACTGCCTCCAGCAGCCCCCACTACTGCACTACTGCCACCCACCCTGTCTCCCCCCTCTGACACCTCAGCGCTGCATGGGGACAAGATTACCCACATAGACACTGCCTCCAGCAGCCCCCACTACTGCACTACTGCCACCCACCCTGTCTCCCCCCTCTGACACCTCAGCGCTGCATGGGGACAAGATTACCCACATAGACACTGCCTCCAGCAGCCCCCACTACTGCACTACTGCCACCCACCCTGTCTCCCCCCTCTGACACCTCAGCGCTGCATGGGGACAAGATTACCCACATAGACACTGCCTCCAGCAGCCCCCACTACTGCACTACTGCCACCATCCTGTCTCCCCCCTCTGACACCTCAGCACTACATGGGGACAAGATTACCCACATATACACTGCCTCCAGCAGCCCCCACTACTGCACTACTGCCCCACCGTCCTGTCTCCCCCCTCTGACACCTCAGCTCTGCATGGGGACAAGATTACCCACATAGACACTGCCTCCAGCAGCCCCCGCTACTGCACTACTGCCACCCACCCTGTCTCCCCCCTCTGACACCTCAGCGCTGCATGGGGACAAGATTACCCACATAGACACTGCCTCCAGCAGCCCCCACTACTGCACTACTGCCACCCACCCTGTCTCCCCCCTCTGACACCTCAGTGCTGCATGGGGACAAGATTACCCACATAGACACTGCCTCCAGCAGCCCCCGCTACTGCACTACTGCCACCCACCCTATCTCCCCCCTCTGATACCTCAGCGCTGCATGGGGACAAGAATACCCACATATACACTGCCTCCAGCAGCTCCCGCTACTTCCACCCACCCTGTCTCCCCCCTCTGACACCTCAGCGCTGCATGGGGACAAGATTACCCACATATACACTTCCTCCAGCAGCCCCCGCTACTGCACTACTGCCACCCACCCTGTCTCCCCCCTCTGACACCTCAGTGCTGCATGGGGACAAGATTACCCACATATACACTGCCTCCAGCAGCCCCCGCTACTGCACTACTGCCCCACCGTCCTGTCTCCCCCCTCTGACACCTCAGCGCTGCATGGGGACAAGATTACCCACATATACACTGCCTCCAGCAGCCCCCACTACTGCACTACTGCCACCCACCCTGTCTCCCCCCTCTGACACCTCAGCGCTGCATGGGGACAAGATTACCCACATATACACTGCCTCCAGCAGCCCCCACTACTGCACTACTGCCACCCACCCTGTCTCCCCCCTCTGACACCTCAGCTCTGCATGGGGATAAGATTACCCACATATACACTGCCTCCAGCAGCCCCCACTACTGCACTACTGCCACCCACCCTGTCTCCCCCCTCTGACACCTCAGCGCTGCATGGGGACAAGATTACCCACATATACACTGCCTCCAGCAGCCCCCGCTACTGCACTACTGCCACCCACCCTGTCTCCCCCCTCTGACACCTCAGTGCTGCATGGGGACAAGATTACCCACATATACACTGCCTCCAGCAGCCCCCACTACTGCACTACTGCCACCCACCCTGTCTCCCCCCTCTGACACCTCAGTGCTGCATGGGGACAAGATTACCCACATAGACACTGCCTCTGGCAGACCCACTACTGCCACCCACCCTGTCTCCCCCCTCTGACACCTCAGTGCTGCATGGGGACAAGATTACCCACATATACACTGCCTCCAGCAGCCCCCACTACTGCACTACTGCCACCCACCCTGTCTCCCCCCTCTGACACCTCAGTGCTGCATGGGGACAAGATTACCCACATAGACACTGCCTCTGGCAGACCCACTACTGCCACCCACCCTGTCTCCCCCCTCTGACACCTCAGTGCTGCATGGGGATAAGATTACCCACATATACACTGCCTCCAGCAGCCCCCACTACTGCACTACTGCCACCCACCCTGTCTCCCCCCTCTGACACCTCAGCGCTGCATGGGGACAAGATTACCCACATAGACACTGCCTCCAGCAGCCCCCGCTACTGCACTACTGCCACCCACCCTGTCTCCCCCCTCTGACACCTCAGCGCTGCATGGGGACAAGATTACCCACATAGACACTGCCTCCAGCAGCCCCCACTACTGCACTACTGCCACCCACACTGTCTCCCCCCTCTGACACCTCAGTGCTGCATGGGGACAAGATTACCCACATAGACACTGCCTCCAGCAGCCCCCGCTACTGCACTACTGCCACCACCCTGTCTCCCCCCTCTGACACCTCAGTGCTGCATGGGGACAAGATTACCCACATAGACACTGCCTCTGGCAGACCCCACTACTGCCACCCACCCTGTCTCCCCCCTCTGACACCTCAGCACTGCATGGGGACAAGATTACCCACATAAACACTGCCTCCAGCAGCCCCCACTACTGCACTACTGCCACCCACCCTGTCTCCCCCCTCTGACACCTCAGAGCTGCATGGGGACAAGGTTACCCACATATACACTGCCTCCAGCAGCCCCCACTACTGCACTACTGCCACCCACCCTGTCTCCCCCCTCTGACACCTCAGTGCTGCATGGGGACAAGATTACCCACATATACCCTGCCTCCAGCAGCCCCCAGTACTGCACTACTGCCACCCACCCTGTCTCCCCCCTCTGACACCTCAGCGCTGCATGGGGACAAGATTACCCACATAAACACTGCCTCCAGCAGCCCCCACTACTGCACTACTGCCACCCACCCTGTCTCCCCCCTCTGACACCTCAGTGCTGCATGGGGACAAGATTACCCACATAAACACTGCCTCCAGCAGCCCCCACTACTGCACTACTGCCACCCACCCTGTCTCCCCCCTCTGACACCTCAGTGCTGCATGGGGACAAGATTACCCACATAGACACTGCCTCCAGCAGCCCCCACTACTGCACTACTGCCACCCACCCTGTCTCCCCCCTCTGACACCTCAGCTCTGCATGGGGACAATATTACCCACATAGACACTGCCTCCAGCAGCCCCCACTACTGCCACCCACCCTGTCTCCCCCCTCTGACACCTCAGCTCTGCATGGGGACAAGATTACCCACATATACACTGCCTCCAGCAGCCCCCGCTACTGCACTACTGCCACCCACCCTGTCTCCCCCCTCTGACACCTCAGTGCTGCATGGGGACAATATTACCCACATATACACTGCCTCCAGCAGCCCCTGTCTCCCCCCTCTGACACCTCAGTGCTGCATGGGGACAAGATTACCCACATATACACTGCCTCCAGCAGCCCCCACTACTGCACTACTGCCACCCACCCTGTCTCCCCCCTCTGACACCTCAGTGCTGCATGGGGACAAGATTACCCACATATACACTGCCTCCAGCAGCCCCCACTACTGCCACCCACCCTGTCTCCCCCCTCTGACACCTCAGTGCTGCATGGGGACAAGATTACCCACATATACACTGCCTCCAGCAGCCCCCACTACTGCACTACTGCCACCCACCCTGTCTCCCCCCTCTGACACCTCAGTGCTGCATGGGGACAAGATTACCCACATATACACTGCCTCCAGCAGCCCCCACTACTGCCACCCACCCTGTCTCCCCCCTCTGACACCTCAGTGCTGCATGGGGACAAGATTACCCACATAGACACTGCCTCCAGCAGCCCCCACTACTGCACTACTGCCACCCACCCTGTCTCCCCCCTCTGACACCTCAGCTCTGCATGGGGACAAGATTACCCACATATACACTGCCTCCAGCAGCCCCCAGTACTGCACTACTGCCACCCACCCTGTCTCCCCCCTCTGACACCTCAGCGCTGCATGGGGACAAGATTACCCACATAGACACTGCCACCAGCAGCCCCCACTACTGCACTACTGCCACCCACCCTGTCTCCCCCCTCTGACACCTCAGCGCTGCATGGGGACAAGATTACCCACATATACACTGCCTCCAGCAGCCCCCGCTACTGTACTACTGCCACCCACCCTGTCTCCCCCCTCTGACACCTCAGTGCTGCATGGGGACAAGATTACCCACATATACACTGCCTCCAGCAGCCCCCGCTACTGCACTACTGCCACCCACCCTGTCTCCCCCCTCTGACACCTCAGTGCTGCATGGGGACAAGATTACCCACATAGACACTGCCTCCAGCAGCCCCCACTACTGCACTACTGCCCCACCGTCCTGTCTCCCCCCTCTGACACCTCAGCTCTGCATGGGGACAAGATTACCCACATAGACACTGCCTCCAGCAGCCCCCGCTACTGCACTACTGCCACCCACCCTGTCTCCCCCCTCTGACACCTCAGCGCTGCATGGGGACAAGATTACCCACATAAACACTGCCTCCAGCAGCCCCCAGTACTGCACTACTGCCACCCACCCTGTCTCCCCCCTCTGACACCTCAGCGCTGCATGGGGACAAGATTACCCACATATACACTGCCTCCAGCAGCCCCCACTACTGCACTACTGCCACCCACCCTGTCTCCCCCCTCTGACACCTCAGTGCTGCATGGGGACAAGATTACCCACATAGACACTGCCTCCAGCAGCCCCCACTACTGCACTACTGCCACCCACCCTGTCTCCCCCCTCTGACACCTCAGTGCTGCATGGGGACAATATTACCCACATATACACTGTCTCCAGCAGCCCCCACTACTGCCACCCACCCTGTCTCCCCCCTCTGACACCTCAGCGCTGCATGGGGACAAGATTACCCACATATACACTGCCTCCAGCAGCCCCCACTACTGCACTACTGCCACCCACCCTGTCTCCCCCCTCTGACACCTCAGTGCTGCATGGGGACAATATTACCCACATATACACTGTCTCCAGCAGCCCCCACTACTGCCACCCACCCTGTCTCCCCCCTCTGACACCTCAGCTCTGCATGGGGATAAGATTACCCACATATACACTGCCTCCAGCAGCCCCCACTACTGCACTACTGCCACCCACCCTGTCTCCCCCCTCTGACACCTCAGCGCTGCATGGGGACAAGATTACCCACATATACACTGCCTCCAGCAGCCCCCGCTACTGCACTACTGCCACCCACCCTGTCTCCCCCCTCTGACACCTCAGCTCTGCATGGGGATAAGATTACCCACATATACACTGCCTCCAGCAGCCCCCACTACTGCACTACTGCCACCCACCCTGTCTCCCCCCTCTGACACCTCAGCGCTGCATGGGGACAAGATTACCCACATATACACTGCCTCCAGCAGCCCCCGCTACTGCACTACTGCCACCCACCCTGTCTCCCCCCTCTGACACCTCAGCGCTGCATGGGGACAAGATTACCCACATAGACACTGCCTCCAGCAGCCCCCACTACTGCACTACTGCCACCCACACTGTCTCCCCCCTCTGACACCTCAGTGCTGCATGGGGACAAGATTACCCACATAGACACTGCCTCCAGCAGCCCCCGCTACTGCACTACTGCCACCACCCTGTCTCCCCCCTCTGACACCTCAGTGCTGCATGGGGACAAGATTACCCACATAGACACTGCCTCTGGCAGACCCCACTACTGCCACCCACCCTGTCTCCCCCCTCTGACACCTCAGCACTGCATGGGGACAAGATTACCCACATAAACACTGCCTCCAGCAGCCCCCACTACTGCACTACTGCCACCCACCCTGTCTCCCCCCTCTGACACCTCAGAGCTGCATGGGGACAAGGTTACCCACATATACACTGCCTCCAGCAGCCCCCACTACTGCACTACTGCCACCCACCCTGTCTCCCCCCTCTGACACCTCAGTGCTGCATGGGGACAATATTACCCACATATACACTGTCTCCAGCAGCCCCCACTACTGCCACCCACCCTGTCTCCCCCCTCTGACACCTCAGCGCTGCATGGGGACAAGATTACCCACATATACACTGCCTCCAGCAGCCCCCACTACTGCACTACTGCCACCCACCCTGTCTCCCCCCTCTGACACCTCAGCGCTGCATGGGGACAAGATTACCCACATAAACACTGCCTCCAGCAGCCCCCACTACTGCACTACTGCCACCTACCCTGTCTCCCCCCTCTGACACCTCAGTGCTGCATGGGGACAAGATTACCCACATATACACTGCCTCCAGCAGCCCCCACTACTGCACTACTGCCACCCACCCTGTCTCCCCCCTCTGACACCTCAGTGCTGCATGGGGACAAGATTACCCACATAGACACTGCCACCAGCAGCCCCCACTACTGCACTACTCCCACCCACCCTGTCTCCCCCCTCTGACACCTCAGTGCTGCATGGGGACAAGATTACCCACATATACACTGCCTCCAGCAGCCCCCACTACTGCACTACTGCCACCCACCCTGTCTCCCCCCTCTGACACCTCAGTGCTGCATGGGGACAAGATTACCCACATAGACACTGCCTCTGGCAGACCCCACTACTGCCACCCACCCTGTCTCCCCCCTCTGACACCTCAGTGCTGCATGGGGACAAGATTACCCACATAGACACTGCCTCTGGCAGACCCCACTACTGCCACCCACCCTGTCTCCCCCCTCTGACACCTCAGCACTGCATGGGGACAAGATTACCCACATAAACACTGCCTCTGGCAGACCCCACTACTGCCACCCACCCTGTCTCCCCCCTCTGACACCTCAGTGCTGCATGGGGACAAGATTACCCACATATACACTGCCTCCAGCAGCCCCCACTACTGCACTACTGCCACCCACCCTGTCTCCCCCCTCTGACACCTCAGTGCTGCATGGGGACAAGATTACCCACATATACACTGCCTCCAGCAGCCCCCACTACTGCACTACTGCCACCCACCCTGTCTCCCCCCTCTGACACCTCAGTGCTGCATGGGGACAAGATTACCCACATATACACTGCCTCTGGCAGACCCCACTACTGCCACCCACCCTGTCTCCCCCCTCTGACACCTCAGTGCTGCATGGGGACAAGATTACCCACATATACACTGCCTCCAGCAGCCCCCACTACTGCCACCCACCCTGTCTCCCCCCTCTGACACCTCAGTGCTGCATGGGGACAAGATTACCCACATAGACACTGCCTCCAGCAGCCCCCACTACTGCACTACTGCCACCCACCCTGTCTCCCCCCTCTGACACCTCAGCTCTGCATGGGGACAAGATTACCCACATATACACTGCCACCAGCAGCCCCCACTACTGCACTACTGCCACCCACCCTGTCTCCCCCCTCTGACACCTCAGCGCTGCATGGGGACAAGATTACCCACATATACACTGCCTCCAGCAGCCCCCGCTACTGCACTACTGCCACCCACCCTGTCTCCCCCCTCTGACACCTCAGCGCTGCATGGGGACAAGATTACCCACATAGACACTGCCTCCAGCAGCCCCCACTACTGCACTACTGCCACCCACCCTGTCTCCCCCCTCTGACACCTCAGCACTGCATGGGGACAAGATTACCCACATAGACACTGCCACCAGCAGCCCCCACTACTGCACTACTGCCACCCACCCTGTCTCCCCCCTCTGACACCTCAGTGCTGCATGGGGACAAGATTACCCACATAGACACTGCCTCCAGCAGCCCCCACTACTGCACTACTGCCACCCACCCTGTCTCCCCCCTCTGACACCTCAGTGCTGCATGGGGACAAGATTACCCACATAGACACTGCCTCTGGCAGACCCCACTACTGCCACCCACCCTGTCTCCCCCCTCTGACACCTCAGCACTGCATGGGGACAAGATTACCCACATAAACACTGCCTCCAGCAGCCCCCACTACTGCACTACTGCCACCTACCCTGTCTCCCCCCTCTGACACCTCAGCGCTGCATGGGGACAAGATTACCCACATATACACTGCCACCAGCAGCCCCCACTACTGCACTACTGCCACCCACCCTGTCTCCCCCCTCTGACACCTCAGTGCTGCATGGGGACAAGATTACCCACATATACACTGCCACCAGCAGCCCCCGCTACTGCACTACTGTCACCCACCCTGTCTCCCCCCTCTGACACCTCAGTGCTGCATGGGAACAAGGTTACCCACATATACACTGCCTCCAGCAGCCCCCACTACTGCACTACTGCCACCTACCCTGTCTCCCCCCTCCGACACCTCAGTGCTGCATGGGGACAAGATTACCCACATATACCCTGCCTCCAGCAGCCCCCAGTACTGCACTACTGCCACCCACCCTGTCTCCCCCCTCTGACACCTCAGTGCTGCATGGGGACAATATTACCCACATATACACTGTCTCCAGCAGCCCCCACTACTGCCACCCACCCTGTCTCCCCCCTCTGACACCTCAGCGCTGCATGGGGACAAGATTACCCACATATACACTGCCTCCAGCAGCCCCCACTACTGCACTACTGCCACCCACCCTGTCTCCCCCCTCTGACACCTCAGCGCTGCATGGGGACAAGATTACCCACATAAACACTGCCTCCAGCAGCCCCCACTACTGCACTACTGCCACCTACCCTGTCTCCCCCCTCTGACACCTCAGTGCTGCATGGGGACAAGATTACCCACATATACACTGCCTCCAGCAGCCCCCACTACTGCACTACTGCCACCCACCCTGTCTCCCCCCTCTGACACCTCAGTGCTGCATGGGGACAAGATTACCCACATATACACTGCCTCCAGCAGCCCCCACTACTGCACTACTGCCACCCACCCTGTCTCCCCCCTCTGACACCTCAGTGCTGCATGGGGACAAGATTACCCACATATACACTGCCTCCAGCAGCCCCCACTACTGCACTACTGCCACCCACCCTGTCTCCCCCCTCTGACACCTCAGTGCTGCATGGGGACAAGATTACCCACATAGACACTGCCTCTGGCAGACCCCACTACTGCACTACTGCCACCCACCCTGTCTCCCCCCTCTGACACCTCAGCATTGCATGGGGACAAGATTACCCACATAGACACTGCCTCTGGCAGACCCCACTACTGCACTACTGCCACCCACCCTGTCTCCACCCTCTGACACCTCAGCGCTGCATGGGGACAAGATTACCGACAGACACTGCCTCCAGCAGCCCCCAGTACTGCACTACTGCCACCCACCCTGTCTCTCCCCTCTGACACCTCAGTGCTGCATGGGGACAATATTACCCACATAGACACTGCCTCCAGCAGCCCCTGCTACTGCACTACTGCCACCCACCCTGTCTCCCCCCTCTGACACCTCAGTGCTGCATGGGGACAAGATTACCCACATATACCCTGCCTCCAGCAGCCCCCAGTACTGCACTACTGCCACCCACCCTGTCTCTCCCCTGTGATACCTCAGCACTGCATGGGGACAATATTACCCACATATACACTGCCTCCAGCAGCCCCCACTACTGCACTACTGCCACCCACCCTGTCTCCCCCCTCTGACACCTCAGTGCTGCATGGGGACAAGATTACCCACATATACACTGCCTCCAGCAGCCCCCGCTACTGCACTACTGCCACCCACCCTGTCTCCCCCCTCTGACACCTCAGTGCTGCATGGGGACAATATTACCCACATAGACACTGCCTCCAGCAGCCCCCACTACTGCCACCCACCCTGTCTCCCCCCTCTGACACCTCAGCGCTGTATGGGGACAAGATTACCCACATATACACTGCCTCCAGCAGCCCCCACTACTGCACTACTGCCACCCAACCTGTCTCCCCCCTCTGACACCTCAGTGCTGCATGGGGACAAGAATACCCACATATACACTGCCTCCAGCAGCCCCCAGTACTGCACTACTGCCACCCACCCTGTCTTCCCCCTCTGACACCTCAGCGCTGCATGGGGACAAGGTTACCCACATAGACACTGCCACCAGCAGCCCCCAGTACTGCACTACTGCCACCCACACTGTCTCCCCCTCTGACACCTCAGCGCTGCATGGGGACAAGGTTACCCACATAGACACTGCCACCAGCAGCCCCCAGTACTGCACTACTGCCACCCACACTGTCTCCCCCTCTGACACCTCAGCACTGCATGGGGACAAGGTTACCCGCATAGACACGGCCTCCAACAGCCCCCGCTACTGCCCAACTGCTTTCCACCCTGTCTCCCCCCTCTGACACCTCAGCGCTGCATGGGGACAAGATTACCCACATAGACACTGCCACCAGCAGCCCCCAGTACTGCACTACTGCCACCCACCCTGTCTTCCCCCTCTGACACCTCAGCGCTGCATGGGGACAAGATTACCCACATAGACACTGCCACTGGCAGCCCCCGCTACTGCACTACTGCCACCCACCCTGTCTCCCCCCTCTGACACCTCAGTGCTGCATGGGGACAAGATTACCCACATAGACACTGCCTCCAGCAGCCCCCAGTACTGCACTACTGCCACCCACACTGTCTCCCCCTCTGACACCTCAGCGCTGCATGGGGACAAGGTTACCCACATAGACACTGCCACCAGCAGCCCCCAGTACTGCACTACTGCCACCCACACTGTCTCCCCCTCTGACACCTCAGCACTGCATGGGGACAAGGTTACCCACATAGACACTGCCACCAGCAGCCCCCAGTACTGCACTACTGCCACCCACCCTGTCTCCCCCCTCTGACACCTCAGCACTGCATGGGGACAGGATTACCCACATATACCCTGCCTCCAGCAGCCCCGACTACTGCACTACTGCCACCCACCCTGTCTCCCCCCTCTGACACCTCAGCTCTGCATGGGGACAAGATTACCCACATAGACACTGCCTCCAGCAGCCCCCACTACTGCACTACTGCCACCCACCCTGTCTCCCCCCTCTGACACCTCAGTGCTGCATGGGGACAAGATTACCCACATAGACACTGCCTCCAGCAGCCCCCAGTACTGCACTACTGCCACCCACCCTGTCTCCCCCCTCTGACACCTCAGCGCTGCATGGGGACAAGGTTACCCACATAGACACTGCCTCCAGCAGCCCCCAGTACTGCACTACTGCCACCCACCCTGTCTCCCCCCTCTGACACCTCAGCGCTGCATGGGGACAAGATTACCCACATAGACACTGCCTCCAGCAGCCCCCGCTACTGCACTACTGCCACCCACCCTGTCTCCCCCCTCTGACACCTCAGTGCTGCATGGGGACAATATTACCCACATATACACTGCCTCCAGCAGCCCCCGCTACTGCACTACTGCCACCCACCCTGTCTCCCCCCTCTGACACCTCAGTGCTGCATGGGGACAATATTACCCACATAGACACTGCCTCCAGCAGCCCCCGCTACTGCCCTACTGCCACCCACCCTGTCTCCCCCCTCTGACACCTCAGTGCTGCATGGGGACAAGATTACCCACATATACCCTGCCTCCAGCAGCCCCCACTACTGCACTACTGCCACCCACCCTGTCTCCACCCTCTGACACCTCAGTGCTGCATGGGGACAATATTACCCACATAGACACTGCCTCCAGCAGCCCCCGCTACTGCCCTACTGCCACCCACCCTGTCTCCCCCCTCTGACACCTCAGCGCTGCATGGGGACAAGATTACCCACATATACACTGCCTCCAGCAGCCCCCACTACTGCACTACTGCCACCCACCCTGTCTCCCCCCTCTGACACCTCAGTGCTGCATGGGGACAAGATTACCCACATATACACTGCCTCCAGCAGCCCCCACTACTGCCACCCACCCTGTCTCCCCCCTCTGACACCTCAGTGCTGCATGGGGACAAGATTACCCACATAGACACTGCCTCCAGCAGCCCCCACTACTGCACTACTGCCACCCACCCTGTCTCCCCCCTCTGACACCTCAGCGCTGCATGGGGACAATATTACCCACATATACACTGCCTCCAGCAGCCCCCACTACTGCACTACTGCCACCCACCCTGTCTCCCCCCTCTGACACCTCAGTGCTGCATGGGGACAAGATTACCCACATAGACACTGCCTCCAGCAGCCCCCACTACTGCACTACTGCCACCCACCCTGTCTCCCCCCTCTGACACCTCAGTGCTGCATGGGGACAAGGTTACCCACATAGACACTGCCTCCAGCAGCCCCCACTACTGCACTACTGCCACCCACCCTGTCTCCCCCCTCTGACACCTCAGTGCTGCATGGGGACAAGGTTACCCACATAGACACTGCCACCAGCAGCCCCCACTACTGCACTACTGCCACCCACCCTGTCTCCCCCCTCTGACACCTCAGCGCTGCATGGGGACAAGATTACCCACATATACACTGCCTCCAGCACCCCCGCTACTGCACTACTGCCACCACCCTGTCTCCCCCCTCTGACACCTCAGCGCTGCATGGGGACAAGGTTACCCACATAGACACTGCCTCCAGCAGCCCCCAGCACTGCACTACTGCCACCCACCCTGTCTCCCCCCTCTGACACCTCAGCGCTGCATGGGGACAAGATTACCCACATATACACTGCCTCCAGCACCCCCGCTACTGCACTACTGCCACCACCCTGTCTCCCCCCTCTGACACCTCAGCGCTGCATGGGGACAAGGTTACCCACATAGACACTGCCTCCAGCAGCCCCCAGCACTGCACTACTGCCACCCACCCTGTCTCCCCCCTCTGACACCTCAGCGCTGCATGGGGACAAGATTACCCACATATACACTGCCTCCAGCAGCCCCCAGTACTGCACTACTGCCACCCACCCTGTCTCCCCCCTCTGACACCTCAGTGCTGCATGGGGACAAGATTACCCACATATACACTGCCTCCAGCAGCCCCCGCTACTGCACTACTGCCACCCACCCTGTCTCCCCCCTCTGACACCTCAGCGCTGCATGGGGACAATATTACCCACATAGACACTGCCTCCAGCAGCCCCCACTACTGCCACCCACCCTGTCTCCCCCCTCTGACACCTCAGCGCTGTATGGGGACAAGATTACCCACATATACACTGCCTCCAGCAGCCCCCACTACTGCACTACTGCCACCCAACCTGTCTCCCCTCTCTGACACCTCAGTGCTGCATGGGGACAAGAATACCCACATAGACACTGCCACTGGCAGCCCCCGCTACTGCACTACTGCCACCCACCCTGTCTCCCCCCTCTGACACCTCAGTGCTGCATGGGGACAATATTACCCACATATACACTGCCTCCAGCAGCCCCCACTACTGCACTACTGCCATCCACCCTGTCTCCCCCCTCTGACACCTCAGCGCTGCATGGGGACAAGATTACCCACATATACACTGCCTCCAGCAGCCCCCACTACTGCACTACTGCCACCCACCCTGTCTCCCCCCTCTGACACCTCAGCGCTGCATGGGGACAAGATTACCCACATATACACTGCCACCAGCAGCCCCCAGTACTGCACTACTGCCACCCACCCTGTCTCCCCCTCTGACACCTCAGCGCTGCATGGGGACAAGGTTACCCACATAGACACTGCCTCCAGCAGCCCCCACTACTGCACTACTGCCACCCACCCTGTCTCCCCCCTCTGACACCTCAGCGCTGCATGGGGACAAGGTTACCCACATAGACACGGCCTCCAACAGCCCCCGCTACTGCCCAACTGCTTTCCACCCTGTCTCCCCCCTCTGACACCTCAGTGCTGCATGGGGACAATATTACCCACATAGACACTGTCTCCAGCAGCCCCCACTACTGCACTACTGCCACCCACCCTGTCTCCCCCCTCTGACACCTCAGCACTGCATGGGGACAATATTACCCACATAGACACTGTCTCCAGCAGCCCCCAGTACTGCACTACTGCCACCCACCCTGTCTCCCCCCTCTGACACCTCAGTGCTGCATGGGGACAAGATTACCCACATATACACTGCCTCCAGCAGCCCCCACTACTGCACTACTGCCACCCACCCTGTCTCCCCCCTCTGACACCTCAGTGCTGCATGGGGACAAGATTACCCACATATACACTGCCTCCAGCAGCCCCCGCTACTGCACTACTGCCACCCACCCTGTCTTCCCCCTCTGACACCTCAGTGCTGCATGGGGACAAGATTACCCACATATACACTGCCTCCAGCAGCCCCCACTACTGCACTACTGCCACCCACCCTGTCTCCCCCCTCTGACACCTCAGCACTGCATGGGGACAAGATTACCCACATATACACTGCCTCCAGCAGCCCCCACTACTGCACTACTGCCACCCACCCTGTCTCCCCCCTCTGACACCTCAGCGCTGCATGGGGACAAGATTACCCACATAGACACTGCCACTGGCAGCCCCCGCTACTGCACTACTGCCACCCACCCTGTCTCCCCCCTCTGACACCTCAGTGCTGCATGGGGACAAGATTACCCACATATACACTGCCTCCAGCAGCCCCCAGTACTGCACTACTGCCACCCACCCTGTCTCCCCCCTCTGACACCTCAGCGCTGCATGGGGACAATATTACCCACATAGACACTGCCTCCAGCAGCCCCCACTACTGCACTACTGCCACCCACCCTGTCTCCCCCCTCTGACACCTCAGTGCTGCATGGGGACAAGATTACCCACATATACACTGCCTCCAGCAGCCCCCACTACTGCACTACTGCCACCCACCCTGTCTCCCCCCTCTGACACCTCAGCACTGCATGGGGACAAGATTACCCACATATACACTGCCTCCAGCAGCCCCCACTACTGCACTACTGCCACCCACCCTGTCTCCCCCCTCTGACACCTCAGCGCTGCATGGGGACAAGATTACCCACATAGACACTGCCACTGGCAGCCCCCGCTACTGCACTACTGCCACCCACCCTGTCTCCCCCCTCTGACACCTCAGTGCTGCATGGGGACAAGATTACCCACATAGACACTGCCTCCAGCAGCCCCCGCTACTGCACTACTGCCACCCACCCTGTCTCCCCCCTCTGAAACCTCAGTGCTGCATGGGAACAAAATTACCCACATATACACTGCCTCCAGCAGCCCCCAGTACTGCACTACTGCCACCCACCCTGTCTCCCCCCTCTGACACCTCAGCGCTGCATGGGGACAATATTACCCACATAGACACTGCCTCCAGCAGCCCCCACTACTGCACTACTGCCACCCACCCTGTCTCCCCCCTCTGACACCTCAGTGCTGCATGGGGACAAGATTACCCACATATACCCTGCCTCCAGCAGCCCCCACTACTGCCCCACCGTCCTGTCTCCCCCCTCTGACACCTCAGCGCTGCATGGGGATAAGATTACCCACATATACACTGCCTCCAGCAGCCCCCAATACTGCACTACTGCCACCCACCCTGTCTCCCCCCTCTGACACCTCAGTGCTGCATGGGGACAAGATTACCCACATAGACACTGCCTCCAGCAGCCCCCGCTACTGCACTACTGCCCCACCGTCCTGTCTCCCCCCTCTGACACCTCAGCTCTGCATGGGGATAAGATTACCCACATATACACTGCCTCCAGCAGCCCCCGCTACTGCACTACTGCCCCACCGTCCTGTCTCCCCCCTCTGACACCTCAGCTCTACATGGGGACAAGATTACCCACATATACACTGCCTCCAGCAGCCCCCGCTACTGCACTACTGCCACCCACCCTGTCTCCCCCCTCTGACACCTCAGCGCTGCATGGGGACAAGATTACCCACATAGACACTGCCTCCAGCAGCCCCCACTACTGCACTACTGCCACCCACCCTGTCTCCCCCCTCTGACACCTCAGTGCTGCATGGGGACAAGATTACCCACATAGACACTGCCTCCAGCAGCCCCCACTACTGCACTACTGCCACCCACCCTGTCTCCCCCCTCTGACACCTCAGCACTGCATGGGGACAAGATTACCCACATAGACACTGCCTCCAGCAGCCCCCGCTACTGCACTACTGCCACCCACCCTGTCTCCCCCCTCTGACACCTCAGCGCTGCATGGGGACAAGATTACCCACATAGACACTGCCTCCAGCAGCCCCCGCTACTGCACTACTGCCACCCACCCTGTCTCCCCCCTCTGACACCTCAGTGCTGCATGGGGACAAGATTACCCACATATACACTGCCTCCAGCAGCCCCCACTACTGCACTACTGCCACCCACCCTGTCTCCCCCCTCTGACACCTCAGCGCTGCATGGGGACAAGATTACCCACATATACACTGCCTCCAGCAGCCCCCGCTACTGCACTACTGCCACCCACCCTGTCTCCCCCCTCTGACACCTCAGCGCTGCATGGGGACAAGATTACCCACATAGACACTGCCTCTGGCAGCCCCCACTACTGCACTACTGCCACCCACCCTGTCTCCCCCCTCTGACACCTCAGCACTGCATGGGGACAAGATTACCCACATATACACTGCCTCCAGCAGCCCCCGCTACTGCACTACTGCCCCACCGTCCTGTCTCCCCCCTCTGACACCTCAGCTCTGCATGGGGATAAGATTACCCACATATACACTGCCTCCAGCAGCCCCCGCTACTGCCCCACCGTCCTGTCTCCCCCCTCTGACACCTCAGCTCTACATGGGGATAAGATTACCCACATATACACTGCCTCCAGCAGCCCCCACTACTGCACTACTGCCACCCACCCTGTCTCCCCCCTCTGACACCTCAGCGCTGCATGGGGACAAGATTACCCACATATACACTGCCTCTGGCAGACCCCACTACTGCACTACTGCCCCACCGTCCTGTCTCCCCCCTCTGACACCTCAGCTCTGCATGGGGATAAGATTACCCACATATACACTGCCTCCAGCAGCCCCCACTACTGCACTACTGCCACCCACCCTGTCTCCCCCCTCTGACACCTCAGTGCTGCATGGGGACAAGATTACCCACATAGACACTGCCTCCAGCAGCCCCCGCTACTGCACTACTGCCACCACCCTGTCTCCCCCCTCTGACACCTCAGTGCTGCATGGGGACAAGATTACCCACATAGACACTGCCTCCAGCAGCCCCCGCTAGTGCACTACTGCCACCCACCCTATCTCCCCCCTCTGATACCTCAGCGCTGCATGGGGACAAGAATACCCACATATACACTGCCTCCAGCAGCTCCCGCTACTTCCACCCACCCTGTCTCCCCCCTCTGACACCTCAGCGCTGCATGGGGACAAGATTACCCACATATACACTGCCTCCAGCAGCCCCCGCTACTGCACTACTGCCACCCACCCTGTCTCCCCCCTCTGACACCTCAGCGCTGCATGGGGACAAGATTACCCACATATACACTGCCTCCAGCAGCCCCCACTACTGCACTACTGCCACCCACCCTGTCTCCCCCCTCTGACACCTCAGTGCTGCATGGGGACAAGATTACCCACATAGACACTGCCTCCAGCAGCCCCCACTACTGCACTACTGCCACCCACCCTGTCTCACCCCTCTGACACCTCAGCACTGCATGGGGACAAGATTACCCACATATACACTGCCTCCAGCAGCCCCCGCTACTGCACTACTGCCACCCACCCTGTCTCCCCCTCTGACACCTCAGCACTGCATGGGGACAAGATTACCCACATATACACTGCCTCCAGCAGCCCCCGCTACTGCACTACTGCCACCCACCCTGTCTCCCCCCTCTGACACCTCAGTGCTGCATGGGGACAAGATTACCCACATAGACACTGCCTCTGGCAGACCCCACTACTGCCACCCACCCTGTCTCCCCCCTCTGACACCTCAGTGCTGCATGGGGACAAGATTACCCACTGTTACGATTCCTGTACTTCAGACTGGAGAAGATCTTATGGCAGAGATCTGAGTACAGGAATGAAATACAGGTTGTGGGAGCTGGAAAGCCTAGTAACCCCTGGCACCCTAACTCCGTTGTCTCGCCCGTGTTATCAGAAATCCCCTGCGAGACTATGGTTGCTTGAGCCCATGGCAGCCGCGTTCGAAGGGCGGATTATGTCTGCCCAACCCCGATGCCCCCGCAGGTCTTAATGGGAGACAAGGGGAAGTCCGAGACAGGGTGATAACAAGGGGCCCTCTGACTAAGCAACCAAGCCAGGGGTTACAAGCTAACTTAACTAAACCAAAAGGTATGTGCGGACTAGCCGCCAGGGAAAAGGACAATCAAAGATCCACTGATCCGACACTCCAATCCGGCACCGCTGGACACCAGAGTGGATCTTGTGGAAGCGGAATCCTCCGCAAAGCTCCAGAACACAATATAAACAAAATAATAAATAATAGCGGACAAGCCGCAACACACGGCTGCGCCGCGACTCACGAACACCACCAGATGTTAAAGGTGCTCGATCAGACTCCAGGAACAGATGGTAACTTCCGAGTACAGGATCACTGAGAACAGGAACAAACGAACAGACCGGGACTGGGAACTCTCTCTGCAGCAGAATCAGGCAAACAGGAAGCTATCACCGGCGTCTGTGAGGAGACCTGGGAGTGCTTTTAACAGAGAGTCCTAATTAAACAATCCAGAGCAGCTGGCCCACTGCATGATTCCAACTGACAAAATGCAATCAGCAGCCAGGTGAGGCAGAACACATGGAACAAGCTGCAATACACAGACTAACCAGCGGCAGCAGACAAGAGCATACTAAAACAGAGCAACAGGAAATCCTGGCATGCAAGACAACTAATAAACATGAAATACCTAACAAAAATGCAAAACAGGAATGAGCCACAGCCGTGGTTCATAACATTACCCCCCCCTTGAGGAGGGGTCAAAAGACCCCAATATTCAGACTATCCAGAACAAGGGATACAAAAAAAAAAAAAAAACCTGACACACTGGTCTAACAGACAAGAAAACAAAAAACAAGCTGTAGCAACAACTTGTAACAGTGCCCTCCCCTTGATGGTGGCCACTGGACACAAGACAAGGAAAAAAAAAATCTCTCTTTTTTTTTTTTTTTTTTTTTTTCAAGGCAAGAGTCAAAAAATTATTTATTTTTCTTCTTCTTCAACTTTTTCCCCTGTGCCTGCTTGAAGACACCAGGAAAGGAAGACATCTCTGGCTCAAAATAATCTTCGAAAAATATAGGTCGAGCAGTCAGACGATTCTTCTCTTTCCTACTAGAATGCCCAGGCACATAAGAAATCTCATCAGTTTCAGAATCTGAAAACAGACCATAGATTGGTTCCATTCCCCCAGATACTGAAACTTTAGGAGGAGAACTCCTGTGGGGTGAAGATAGGAAAGCACATCCAGCAGCTATGGTAAAAGGCTGTGATTTTTGTGCTGACTGGCTGGAGTGCTTCACTGTGACCAGGTCATTATAGACCTTCCTCGAGGCTGCGTCTTTCTGAACCCCACCTGGGGCAGTGACTTTCTGAACCCCACCTGGGGCAGTGACTTTCTGAACCCCACCCGGGGCAGTGACTTTCTGAACCCCACCCGGGGCAGTGACTTCCTGAACCCCACCCGGGGCAGTGACTTCCTGAACCCCACCCGGGGCAGTGGCCTCCGGGAACCCCGCTGGGGCAGTGGCCTCCGGGAACCCCGCTGGGGCAGTGGCCTCCGGGAACCCCGCTGGGGCAGTGGCCTCCGGGAACCCCGCTGGGGCAGTGGCCTCCGGGAACCCCGCTGGGGCAGTGGCCTCCGGGAACCCCGCTGGGGCAGTGGCCTCCGGGAACCCCGCTGGGGTCAGCACCTCGGATTCTTTTACTGGGACCGGGCCGTTGGCCTCCCTGACTGGAATCGGGCCACCGGCCTCCCTCTCTGAGTCGATAATTATCGAAAGTTCTTCCGTGACTATGACTTCCGGGACTTTTGCTGAAGCAATAACGTTCAGATCCTCCACTAATGCTATGCTTCTTAAGTTCTTTCCTGGGGAAGCGACTTCTAGACCCTTCTTTGGGGCTGCGTCTCTCGAGACCCCACTTGGGGATATTACTTCAAAGATCCCTTCTGGGGTTTTGCTTCTCGAGTTCCCTTCAAGAACTATGGTTTTAGATACCCTTTCTGGGGTTGCGCTCCTCAAGTCCCTACCTGGGGTAACAGCTTCTGAGACCCCTTCTGGTATGGAAACCTGAGCTACAATATTTGATTTCCCTCTATAAGCTTGGGCATCGGGTACCGCTCCAGCACTCTGGGCATCGGGTACCGCTCCAGCACTCTGGGCATCGGGTACCGCTCCAGCACTCTGGGCATCGGGTACCGCTCCAGCACTCTGGGCATCGGGCACCGCTCCAGGACCCTGGGCTACGGGCACCACTCCAGGACCCTGGGCTACGGGCACCACTCCAGGACCCTGGGCTACGGGCACCACTCCAGGACCCTGGGCTACGGGCACCACTCCAGGACCCTGGGCTACGGGCACCACTCCAGGACCCTGGGCTACGGGCACCACTCCAGGACCCTGGGCTACGGGCACCACTCCAGGGACTTGCAACTCCGCTTCCACAGGAACCTCAAGAGAGGAGAGAAACATTCTCTTTTGATTCCTGAATCTATAATGGGGCTCCCTTGCCCAAGGACCCCAATTATAGGACAGAGAGTTTTTTTGTGTGGGTTGTGTGACAAGTACCTCTGCCACAGTAGAGACAGGAGTAGGTCTTGTATCATGACTCAACTTGGACAGAGGGCAAGACTCGTCACCACACTTTGGCTTGCGCAACTCACAGGTCTGCAGATAATGGCCTAAACCCCCACAATATAGGCATAAGTTTAAGTTTCTGCGACGCAGACGCTCCTCTTCTGAGAGCCTGGGCCGCAGAAAACTTTTAAACTTTTTCTCTTCAATTAAACCAGAGGATTCTCTTGTCACCATACTGTGAACAAGAGTCTCTTTAGAGATAGATGTACTCTCAACGACTTCTGGCAAAATAAGCAAGATTTTAGTCAGAAGGTTTTGCAGTTGCTTTAGGGATTGCTGAAAAGCTTCTAGTCGCTCTGGTCTCAAAGCACTGAATACAGAGTTCAGGGCTGCGAGAGATGCCTGCAGGGCTTGCATAGTAGACATAGGAGGATTTAAAACTAGACAAGACAAGACAAGGCAAGGCAAGGCAAGGCAAGGCAAGACTAAATTTTGCTAAACAAACCAAGACTTTTTTTTTGTATTTTTTTTTTTTTTTTTTAAACACCGGACTGGATTCTAAACACCGGACTGGATTCTAAACACCGGACTGGATTCTAAACACCGGACTGGATTCTAAACACCGGACTGGATTCTAAACACCGGACTGGAGTCTGCACACTGAATTCTATACAGGACTGGATTCTAAACACCGGATTGGATTCTGCACACTGAATTCTAGACAGGACTGGATTCTAGACTAGACACTGGACTGGGCCAAAAAAGAAAAAAAAAGTTTTATTTCTTTTTTGTGGTTTGGCCGGTGATAATGTTTAATCCGCCCTTCGAACGCGGCTGCCATGGGCTCAAGCAACCATAGTCTCGCAGGGGATTTCTGATAACACGGGCGAGACAACGGAGTTAGGGTGCCAGGGGTTACTAGGCTTTCCAGCTCCCACAACCTGTATTTCATTCCTGTACTCAGATCTCTGCCATAAGATCTTCTCCAGTCTGAAGTACAGGAATCGTAACATTATCACCGGCGCTAATGTTACGATTCCTGTACTTCAGACTGGAGAAGATCTTATGGCAGAGATCTGAGTACAGGAATGAAATACAGGTTGTGGGAGCTGGAAAGCCTAGTAACCCCTGGCACCCTAACTCCGTTGTCTCGCCCGTGTTATCAGAAATCCCCTGCGAGACTATGGTTGCTTGAGCCCATGGCAGCCGCGTTCGAAGGGCGGATTATGTCTGCCCAACCCCGATGCCCCCGCAGGTCTTAATGGGAGACAAGGGGAAGTCCGAGACAGGGTGATAACAAGGGGCCCTCTGACTAAGCAACCAAGCCAGGGGTTACAAGCTAACTTAACTAAACCAAAAGGTATGTGCGGACTAGCCGCCAGGGAAAAGGACAATCAAAGATCCACTGATCCGACACTCCTATCCGGCACCGCTGGACACCAGAGTGGATCTTGTGGAAGCGGAATCCTCCGCAAAGCTCCAGAACACAATATAAACAAAATAATAAATAATAGCGGACAAGCCGCAACACACGGCTGCGCCGCGACTCACGAACACCACCAGATGTTAAAGGTGCTCGATCAGACTCCAGGAACAGATGGTAACTTCCGAGTACAGGATCACTGAGAACAGGAACAAACGAACAGACCGGGACTGGGAACTCTCTCTGCAGCAGAATCAGGCAAACAGGAAGCTATCACCGGCGTCTGTGAGGAGACCTGGGAGTGCTTTTAACAGAGAGTCCTAATTAAACAATCCAGAGCAGCTGGCCCACTGCATGATTCCAACTGACAAAATGCAATCAGCAGCCAGGTGAGGCAGAACACATGGAACAAGCTGCAATACACAGACTAACCAGCGGCAGCAGACAAGAGCATACTAAAACAGAGCAACAGGAAATCCTGGCATGCAAGACAACTAATAAACATGAAATACCTAACAAAAATGCAAAACAGGAATGAGCCACAGCCGTGGTTCATAACACCCACATATACACTGCCTCCAGCAGCCCCCACTACTGCACTACTGCCACCCACCCTGTCTCCCCCCTCTGACACCTCAGTGCTGCATGGGGACAAGATTACCCACATAGACACTGCCTCTGGCAGCCCCCACTACTGCACTACTGCCACCCACCCTGTCTCCCCCCTCTGACACCTCAGCACTGCATGGGGACAAGATTACCCACATATACACTGCCTCCAGCAGCCCCCGCTACTGCACTACTGCCCCACCGTCCTGTCTCCCCCCTCTGACACCTCAGCTCTGCATGGGGATAAGATTACCCACATATACACTGCCTCCAGCAGCCCCCGCTACTGCACTACTGCCCCACCGTCCTGTCTCCCCCCTCTGACACCTCAGCTCTGCATGGGGATAAGATTACCCACATATACACTGCCTCCAGCAGCCCCCACTACTGCACTACTGCCACCCACCCTGTCTCCCCCCTCTGACACCTCAGTGCTGCATGGGGACAAGATTACCCACATATACACTGCCTCCAGCAGCCCCCGCTACTGCACTACTGCCACCCACCCTGTCTCCCCCCTCTGACACCTCAGTGCTGCATGGGGACAAGATTACCCACCTAGACACTGCCTCCAGCAGCCCCCACTACTGCACTACTGCCACCCACCCTGTCTCCCCCCTCTGACACCTCAGTGCTGCATGGGGACAAGATTACCCACATATACACTGCCTCTGGCAGACCCCACTACTGCACTACTGCCCCACCGTCCTGTCTCCCCCCTCTGACACCTCAGCTCTGCATGGGGATAAGATTACCCACATATACACTGCCTCCAGCAGCCCCCACTACTGCACTACTGCCACCCACCCTGTCTCCCCCCTCTGACACCTCAGTGCTGCATGGGGACAAGATTACCCACATATACACTGCCTCCAGCAGCCCCCACTACTGCACTACTGCCACCCACCCTGTCTCCCCCCTCTGACACCTCAGCGCTGCATGGGGACAAGATTACCCACATAGACACTGCCTCCAGCAGCCCCCACTACTGCACTACTGCCACCCACCCTGTCTCCCCCCTCTGACACCTCAGCGCTGCATGGGGACAAGATTACCCACATAGACACTGCCTCCAGCAGCCCCCACTACTGCACTACTGCCACCCACCCTGTCTCCCCCCTCTGACACCTCAGCGCTGCATGGGGACAAGATTACCCACATAGACACTGCCACCAGCAGCCCCCACTACTGCACTACTGCCACCCACCCTGTCTCCCCCCTCTGACACCTCAGCGCTGCATGGGGACAAGATTACCCACATAAACACTGCCTCCAGCAGCCCCCACTACTGCACTACTGCCACCCACCCTGTCTCCCCCCTCTGACACCTCAGTGCTGCATGGGGACAAGATTACCCACATATACACTGCCTCCAGCACCCCCGCTACTGCACTACTGCCACCACCCTGTCTCCCCCCTCTGACACCTCAGTGCTGCATGGGGACAAGATTACCCACATAGACACTGCCTCCAGCAGCCCCCGCTAGTGCACTACTGCCACCCACCCTATCTCCCCCCTCTGATACCTCAGCGCTGCATGGGGACAAGAATACCCACATATACACTGCCTCCAGCAGCTCCCGCTACTTCCACCCACCCTGTCTCCCCCCTCTGACACCTCAGCGCTGCATGGGGACAAGATTACCCACATATACACTGCCTCCAGCAGCCCCCGCTACTGCACTACTGCCACCCACCCTGTCTCCCCCCTCTGACACCTCAGCGCTGCATGGGGACAAGATTACCCACATATACACTGCCTCCAGCAGCCCCCACTACTGCACTACTGCCACCCACCCTGTCTCCCCCCTCTGACACCTCAGCGCTGCATGGGGACAAGATTACCCACATAGACACTGCCTCCAGCAGCCCCCACTACTGCACTACTGCCACCCACCCTGTCTCCCCTCTCTGACACCTCAGTGCTGCATGGGGACAAGATTACCCACATAGACACTGCCTCCAGCAGCCCCCACTACTGCACTACTGCCACCCACCCTGTCTCCCCCCTCTGACACCTCAGCACTGCATGGGGACAAGATTACCCACATATACACTGCCTCCAGCAGCCCCCGCTACTGCACTACTGCCACCCACCCTGTCTCCCCCCTCTGACACCTCAGTGCTGCATGGGGACAAGGTTACCCACATAGACACTGTCTCCAGCAGCCCCCAGTACTGCACTACTGCCCCACCGTCCTGTCTCCCCACTCTGACACCTCAGCTCTGCATGGGGATAAGATTACCCACATATACACTGCCTCCAGCAGCCCCCACTACTGCACTACTGCCACCCACCCTGTCTCCCCCCTCTGACACCTCAGTGCTGCATGGGGACAAGATTACCCACATATACACTGCCTCCAGCAGCCCCCACTACTGCACTACTGCCACCCACCCTGTCTCCCCCCTCTGACACCTCAGTGCTGCATGGGGACAAGATTACCCACATATACACTGCCTCCAGCAGCCCCCACTACTGCACTACTGCCACCCACCCTGTCTCCCCCCTCTGACACCTCAGTGCTGCATGGGGACAAGATTACCCACATATACACTGCCTCCAGCAGCCCCCGCTACTGCTCTACTGCCCCACCGTCCTGTCTCCCCCCTCTGACACCTCAGCTCTGCATGGGGATAAGATTACCCACATATACACTGCCTCCAGCAGCCCCCACTACTGCACTACTGCCACCCACCCTGTCTCCCCCCTCTGACACCTCAGTGCTGCATGGGGACAAGATTACCCACATAGACACTGCCTCCAGCAGCCCCCACTACTGCACTACTGCCACCCACCCTGTCTCCCCCCTCTGACACCTCAGCGCTGCTTGGGGACAAGATTACCCACATAGACACTGCCTCCAGCAGCCCCCACTACTGCACTACTGCCACCCACCCTGTCTCCCCCCTCTGACACCTCAGCGCTGCATGGGGACAAGATTACCCACATAGACACTGCCACCAGCAGCCCCCACTACTGCACTACTGCCACCCACCCTGTCTCCCCCCTCTGACACCTCAGCGCTGCATGGGGACAAGATTACCCACATAAACACTGCCTCCAGCAGCCCCCACTACTGCACTACTGCCACCCACCCTGTCTCCCCCCTCTGACACCTCAGTGCTGCATGGGGACAAGATTACCCACATATACACTGCCTCCAGCACCCCCGCTACTGCACTACTGCCACCACCCTGTCTCCCCCCTCTGACACCTCAGTGCTGCATGGGGACAAGATTACCCACATAGACACTGCCTCCAGCAGCCCCCGCTAGTGCACTACTGCCACCCACCCTATCTCCCCCCTCTGATACCTCAGCGCTGCATGGGGACAAGAATACCCACATATACACTGCCTCCAGCAGCTCCCGCTACTTCCACCCACCCTGTCTCCCCCCTCTGACACCTCAGCGCTGCATGGGGACAAGATTACCCACATATACACTGCCTCCAGCAGCCCCCGCTACTGCACTACTGCCACCCACCCTGTCTCCCCCCTCTGACACCTCAGCGCTGCATGGGGACAAGATTACCCACATATACACTGCCTCCAGCAGCCCCCACTACTGCACTACTGCCACCCACCCTGTCTCCCCCCTCTGACACCTCAGCGCTGCATGGGGACAAGATTACCCACATAGACACTGCCTCCAGCAGCCCCCACTACTGCACTACTGCCACCCACCCTGTCTCCCCTCTCTGACACCTCAGTGCTGCATGGGGACAAGATTACCCACATAGACACTGCCTCCAGCAGCCCCCACTACTGCACTACTGCCACCCACCCTGTCTCCCCCCTCTGACACCTCAGCACTGCATGGGGACAAGATTACCCACATATACACTGCCTCCAGCAGCCCCCGCTACTGCACTACTGCCACCCACCCTGTCTCCCCCCTCTGACACCTCAGTGCTGCATGGGGACAAGGTTACCCACATAGACACTGTCTCCAGCAGCCCCCAGTACTGCACTACTGCCCCACCGTCCTGTCTCCCCACTCTGACACCTCAGCTCTGCATGGGGATAAGATTACCCACATATACACTGCCTCCAGCAGCCCCCACTACTGCACTACTGCCACCCACCCTGTCTCCCCCCTCTGACACCTCAGTGCTGCATGGGGACAAGATTACCCACATATACACTGCCTCCAGCAGCCCCCGCTACTGCACTACTGCCACCCACCCTGTCTCCCCCCTCTGACACCTCAGTGCTGCATGGGGACAAGATTACCCACATAGACACTGCCTCCAGCAGCCCCCACTACTGCACTACTGCCACCCACCCTGTCTCCCCCCTCTGACACCTCAGTGCTGCATGGGGACAAGATTACCCACATATACACTGCCTCTGGCAGACCCCACTACTGCCACCCACCCTGTCTCCCCCCTCTGACACCTCAGCTCTGCATGGGGATAAGATTACCCACATATACACTGCCTCCAGCAGCCCCCACTACTGCACTACTGCCACCCACCCTGTCTCCCCCCTCTGACACCTCAGTGCTGCATGGGGACAAGATTACCCACATAGACACTGCCTCCAGCAGCCCCCACTACTGCACTACTGCCACCCACCCTGTCTCCCCCCTCTGACACCTCAGCGCTGCATGGGGACAAGATTACCCACATAGACACTGCCTCCAGCAGCCCCCACTACTGCACTACTGCCACCCACCCTGTCTCCCCCCTCTGACACCTCAGCGCTGCATGGGGACAAGATTACCCACATAGACACTGCCACCAGCAGCCCCCACTACTGCACTACTGCCACCCACCCTGTCTCCCCCCTCTGACACCTCAGCGCTGCATGGGGACAAGATTACCCACATAAACACTGCCTCCAGCAGCCCCCACTACTGCACTACTGCCACCCACCCTGTCTCCCCCCTCTGACACCTCAGTGCTGCATGGGGACAAGATTACCCACATATACACTGCCTCCAGCACCCCCGCTACTGCACTACTGCCACCACCCTGTCTCCCCCCTCTGACACCTCAGTGCTGCATGGGGACAAGATTACCCACATAGACACTGCCTCCAGCAGCCCCCGCTAGTGCACTACTGCCACCCACCCTGTCTCCCCCCTCTGACACCTCAGTGCTGCATGGGGACAAGAATACCCACATATACACTGCCTCCAGCAGCTCCCGCTACTTCCACCCACCCTGTCTCCCCCCTCTGACACCTCAGCGCTGCATGGGGACAAGATTACCCACATATACACTGCCTCCAGCAGCCCCCGCTACTGCACTACTGCCACCCACCCTGTCTCCCCCCTCTGACACCTCAGCGCTGCATGGGGACAAGATTACCCACATATACACTGCCTCCAGCAGCCCCCACTACTGCACTACTGCCACCCACCCTGTCTCCCCCCTCTGACACCTCAGCGCTGCATGGGGACAAGATTACCCACATAGACACTGCCTCCAGCAGCCCCCACTACTGCACTACTGCCACCCACCCTGTCTCCCCACTCTGACACCTCAGTGCTGCATGGGGACAAGATTACCCACATAGACACTGCCTCCAGCAGCCCCCACTACTGCACTACTGCCACCCACCCTGTCTCCCCCCTCTGACACCTCAGCACTGCATGGGGACAAGATTACCCACATATACACTGCCTCCAGCAGCCCCCGCTACTGCACTACTGCCACCCACCCTGTCTCCCCCCTCTGACACCTCAGTGCTGCATGGGGACAAGATTACCCACATAGACACTACCACCAGCAGCCCCCACTACTGCACTACTGCCACCCACCCTGTCTCCCCCCTCTGACACCTCAGCACTGCATGGGGACAAGATTACCCACATATACACTGCCTCCAGCAGCCCCCGCTACTGCACTACTGCCACCCACCCTGTCTCCCCCTCTGACACCTCAGCACTGCATGGGGACAAGATTACCCACATATACACTGCCTCCAGCAGCCCCCACTACTGCACTACTGCCACCCACCCTGTCTCCCCCCTCTGACACCTCAGCACTGCATGGGGACAAGATTACCCACATAGACACTACCACCAGCAGCCCCCACTACTGCACTACTGCCACCCACCCTGTCTCCCCCCTCTGACACCTCAGTGCTGCATGGGGACAAGATTACCCACATAGACACTGCCTCCAGCAGCCCCCACTACTGCACTACTGCCACCCACCCTGTCTCCCCCCTCTGACACCTCAGTGCTGCATGGGGACAAGATTACCCACATAGACACTGCCTCTGGCAGACCCCACTACTGCCACCCACCCTGTCTCCCCCCTCTGACACCTCAGCACTGCATGGGGACAAGATTACCCACATAAACACTGCCTCCAGCAGCCCCCACTACTGCACTACTGCCACCCACCCTGTCCCCCCCCTCTGACACCTCAGAGCTGCATGGGGACAAGGTTACCCACATATACACTGCCTCCAGCAGCCCCCACTACTGCACTACTGCCACCCACCCTGTCTCCCCCCTCTGACACCTCAGTGCTGCATGGGGACAATATTACCCACATATACACTGCCTCCAGCAGCCCCCAGTACTGCACTACTGCCACCCACCCTGTCTCCCCCCTCTGACACCTCAGTGCTGCATGGGGACAAGATTACCCACATAGACACTGCCTCCAGCAGCCCCCACTACTGCACTACTGCCACCCACCCTGTCTCCCCCCTCTGACACCTCAGCGCTGCATGGGGACAAGATTACCCACATAAACACTGCCTCCAGCAGCCCCCACTACTGCACTACTGCCACCTACCCTGTCTCCCCCCTCTGACACCTCAGTGCTGCATGGGGACAAGATTACCCACATAGACACTGCCTCTGGCAGACCCCACTACTGCCACCCACCCTGTCTCCCCCCTCTGACACCTCAGCGCTGCATGGGGACAAGATTACCCACATAAACACTGCCTCTGGCAGACCCCACTACTGCACTACTGCCACCCACCCTGTCTCCCCCCTCTGACACCTCAGTACTGCATGGGGACAAGATTACCCACATATACACTGCCTCCAGCAGCCCCCACTACTGCACTACTGCCACCCACCCTGTCTCCCCCCTCTGACACCTCAGTGCTGCATGGGGACAAGATTACCCACATAGACACTGCCTCCAGCAGCCCCCACTACTGCACTACTGCCACCCACCCTGTCTCCCCCCTCTGACACCTCAGCACTGCATGGGGACAAGATTACCCACATATACACTGCCTCCAGCAGCCCCCACTACTGCACTACTGCCACCCACCCTGTCTCCCCCCTCTGACACCTCAGTGCTGCATGGGGACAAGAATACCCACATATACACTGCCTCCAGCAGCCCCCACTACTGCCACCCACCCTGTCTCCCCCCTCTGACACCTCAGTGCTGCATGGGAACAAGATTACCCACATATACACTGCCTCTTGCAGCCCCCACTACTGCACTACTGCCACCGACCCTGTCTCCCCCTCTGACACCTCAGTGCTGCATGGGGACAAGATTACCCACATAAACACTGCCTCTGGCAGACCCCACTACTGCACTACTGCCACCCACCCTGTCTCCCCCCTCTGACACCTCAGTGCTGCATGGGGACAAGATTACCCACATAAACACTGCCTCCAGCAGCCCCCACTACTGCACTACTGCCACCCACCCTGTCTCCCCCCTCTGACACCTCAGTGCTGCATGGGGACAAGATTACCCACATATACACTGCCTCCAGCAGCCCCCACTACTGCACTACTGCCACCCACCCTGTCTCCCCCTCTGACACCTCAGCATTGCATGGGGACAAGATTACCCACATAGACACTGCCTCCAGCAGCCCCCACTACTGCACTACTGCCACCCACCCTGTCTCCCCCCTCTGACACCTCAGTGCTGCATGGGGACAAGATTACCCACATAGACACTGCCTCTGGCAGACCCACTACTGCCACCCACCCTGTCTCCCCCCTCTGACACCTCAGTGCTGCATGGGGACAAGATTACCCACATAGACACTGCCTCTGGCAGACCCCACTACTGCCACCCACCCTGTCTCCCCCCTCTGACACCTCAGCACTGCATGGGGACAAGATTACCCACATAAACACTGCCTCTGGCAGACCCCACTACTGCACTACTGCCACCCACCCTGTCTCCCCCCTCTGACACCTCAGTGCTGCATGGGGACAAGATTACCCACATATTCACTGCCTCCAGCAGCCCCCACTACTGCACTACTGCCACCCACCCTGTCTCCCCCCTCTGACACCTCAGTGCTGCATGGGGACAAGATTACCCACATATACACTGCCTCCAGCAGCCCCCACTACTGCACTACTGCCACCCACCCTGTCTCCCCCCTCTGACACCTCAGTGCTGCATGGGGACAAGATTACCCACATAGACACTGCCTCTGGCAGACCCCACTACTGCCACCCACCCTGTCTCCCCCCTCTGACACCTCAGTGCTGCATGGGGACAAGATTACCCACATATTCACTGCCTCCAGCAGCCCCCACTACTGCACTACTGCCACCCACCCTGTCTCCCCCCTCTGACACCTCAGTGCTGCATGGGGACAAGATTACCCACATATACACTGCCTCCAGCAGCCCCCACTACTGCACTACTGCCACCCACCCTGTCTCCCCCCTCTGACACCTCAGTGCTGCATGGGGACAAGATTACCCTCATAGACACTGCCTCTGGCAGACCCCACTACTGCCACCCACCCTGTCTCCCCCCTCTGACACCTCAGTGCTGCATGGGGACAAGATTACCCACATAGACACTGCCTCCAGCAGCCCCCACTACTGCACTACTGCCACCCACCCTGTCTCCCCCCTCTGACACCTCAGTGCTGCATGGGGACAAGATTACCCACATATACACTGCCTCCAGCAGCCCCCACTACTGCACTACTGCCATCCACCCTGTCTTCCCCCTCTGACACCTCAGCGCTGCATGGGGACAAGGTTACCCACATAGACACGCCTCCAACAGCCCCCGCTACTGCACTACTGCCACCCACCCTGTCTCCCCCCTCTGACACCTCAGTGCTGCATGGGGACAAGATTACCCACATATATACTGCCTCCAGCAGCCCCCGCTACTGCCACCCACCCTGTCTCCCCCCTCTGATACCTCAGTGCTGCATGGGGACAAGATTACCCACATATACACTGCCTCCAGCAGCCCCCGCTACTGCACTACTGCCACCCACCCTGTCTCCCCCCTCTGACACCTCAGTGCTGCATGGGGACAAGATTACCCACATAGACACTGCCTCTGGCAGACCCCACTACTGCCACCCACCCTGTCTCCCCCCTCTGACACCTCAGTGCTGCATGGGGACAAGATTACCCACATAGACACTGCCTCCAGCAGCCCCCACTACTGCACTACTGCCACCCACCCTGTCTCCCCCCTCTGACACCTCAGTGCTGCATGGGGACAAGATTACCCACATATACACTGCCTCCAGCAGCCCCCGCTACTGCCACCCACCCTGTCTCCCCCCTCTGACACCTCAGTGCTGCATGGGGACAAGATTACCCACATAGACACTGCCTCTGGCAGACCCCACTACTGCCACCCACCCTGTCTCCCCCCTCTGACACCTCAGCGCTGCATGGGGACAAGATTACCCACATAAACACTGCCTCCAGCAGCCCCCAGTACTGCACTACTGCCACCCACCCTGTCTCCCCCCTCTGACACCTCAGCGCTGCATGGGGACAAGAATACCCACATAGACACTGCCACTGGCAGCCCCCACTACTGCACTACTGCCACCCACCCTGTCTCCCCCCTCTGACACCTCAGTGCTGCATGGGGACAAGATTACCCACATATACACTGCCTCCAGCAGCCCCCACTACTGCACTACTGCCACCCACCCTGTCTCCCCCCTCTGACACCTCAGTGCTGCATGGGGACAATATTACCCACATATACACTGCCTCCAGCAGCCCCCAGTACTGCACTACTGCCACCCACCCTGTCTCCCCCTCTGACACCTCAGCGCTGTATGGGGACAAGATTACCCACATATACACTGCCTCCAGCAGCCCCCACTACTGCACTACTGCCACCTACCCTGTCTCCCCCCTCTGACACCTCAGTGCTGCATGGGGACAAGATTACCCACATATACACTGCCTCCAGCAGCCCCCACTACTGCACTACTGCCACCCACCCTGTCTCCCCCCTCTGACACCTCAGTGCTGCATGGGGACAAGATTACCCACATATACACTGCCTCCAGCAGCCCCCACTACTGCACTACTGCCACCCACCCTGTCTCCCCCCTCTGACACCTCAGTGCTGCATGGGGACAAGATTACCCACATAGACACTGCCTCTGGCAGACCCACTACTGCCACCCACCCTGTCTCCCCCCTCTGACACCTCAGTGCTGCATGGGGACAAGATTACCCACATATACACTGCCTCCAGCAGCCCCCACTACTGCACTACTGCCACCCACCCTGTCTCCCCCCTCTGACACCTCAGTGCTGCATGGGGACAAGATTACCCACATAGACACTGCCTCTGGCAGACCCACTACTGCCACCCACCCTGTCTCCCCCCTCTGACACCTCAGCTCTGCATGGGGATAAGATTACCCACATATACACTGCCTCCAGCAGCCCCCACTACTGCACTACTGCCACCCACCCTGTCTCCCCCCTCTGACACCTCAGTGCTGCATGGGGACAAGATTACCCACATATACACTGCCTCCAGCAGCCCCCGCTACTGCACTACTGCCACCCACCCTGTCTCCCCCCTCTGACACCTCAGTGCTGCATGGGGACAAGATTACCCACATAAACACTGCCTCCAGCAGCCCCCACTACTGCACTACTGCCACCCACCCTGTCTCCCCCCTCTGACACCTCAGTGCTGCATGGGGACAAGATTACCCACATAGACACTGCCACTGGCAGCCCCCACTACTGCACTACTGCCACCCACCCTGTCTCCCCCCTCTGACACCTCAGTGCTGCATGGGGACAATATTACCCACATATACACTGCCTCCAGCAGCCCCCGCTACTGCACTACTGCCACCCACCCTGTCTCCCCCCTCTGACACCTCAGTGCTGCATGGGGACAATATTACCCACATATACACTGCCTCCAGCAGCCCCCGCTACTGCCACCCACCCTGTCTCCCCCCTCTGACACCTCAGTGCTGCATGGGGACAAGATTACCCACATAGACACTGCCACTGGCAGCCCCCACTACTGCACTACTGCCACCCACCCTGTCTCCCCCCTCTGACACCTCAGTGCTGCATGGGGACAAGATTACCCACATATACACTGCCTCCAGCAGCCCCCGCTACTGACACCCACCCTGTCTCCCCCCTCTGACACCTCAGTGCTGCATGGGGACAAGATTACCCACATATACACTGCCTCCAGCAGCCCCCAGTACTGCACTACTGCCACCCACCCTGTCTCCCCCCTCTGACACCTCAGCGCTGCATGGGGACAAGATTACCCACATAGACACTGCCACCAGCAGCCCCCACTACTGCACTACTGCCACCCACCCTGTCTCCCCCCTCTGACACCTCAGTGCTGCATGGGGACAAGATTACCCACATATACACTGCCTCCAGCAGCCCCCACTACTGCACTACTGCCACCCACCCTGTCTCCCCCCTCTGACACCTCAGTGCTGCATGGGGACAATATTACCCACATAGACACTGCCTCCAGCAGCCCCCACTACTGCACTACTGCCACCCACACTGTCTCCCCCCTCTGACACCTCAGTGCTGCATGGGGACAAGATTACCCACATATACACTGCCTCCAGCAGCCCCCACTACTGCACTACTGCCACCTACCCTGTCTCCCCCCTCTGACACCTCAGCGCTGCATGGGGACAAGGTTACCCACATATACACTGCCTCTGGCAGACCCCACTACTGCACTTATAGAGAGAGAGTAAAAAACGGATGCGCAAGGTAGCAGGGAAAATTATGTGAACAGAGAGCCGACGTGTAAAATGAAAAGGGGTTTATTTAAATAAAGAATTAAAACATATGTAAACACAGGTAATTAATAATATAAAAACCTAATTTGATACCAAAAAATCATAGTATTAATAGGCACCCTGACGGTATGAAAATGTATTATTATCCTTTATTTATATGGCGCCACAAGGGTTCCGCAGCGCCCAATTACAGAGTACATAAACAAATAATCAGCACATGAGGGAAGAGGGCCCTGCTCGTGAGAGCTTACATTCTAAAGGGGAGGGGTAGACAGACAGGGGTGACACATATGGGGTACATAGAGGACGTGGAACAGAGGGTTAGGATGAGATTTGGCTGAGTTTGGTGAAGAAGTGGGTCTTGAGAGCCCATTTGAAGTTTTGTAGAGAGGTGGAGAGTCTGAGGGGGAGAGGTTGGCTATTCCAGAGATAGGAAGCAGCACGTGAAAAATCTTGGAGGTAGGAGTGGGAGGAAGTAATCCGTAGGCAGGAGAGTCGGAATAAAATCTGTTTAACCAATGATGGTAACTATATAGCAGCAGAAGGAAACAATGATGGTAACTATATATCAGCAGAAGGAAACAATGATGGTAACTATATATCAGCAGAAGGAAACAATGATGGTAACTATATAGCAGCAGAAGGAAACAATGATGGTAACTATATATCAGCAGAAGGAAACAATGATGGTAACTATATAGCAGCAGAAGGAAACAATGATGGTAACTATATAGCAGCAGAAGGAAACAATGATGGTAACTATATATCAGCAGAAGGAAACAATGATGGTAACTATATAGCAGCAGAAGGAAACAATGATGGTAACTATATAGCAGCAGAAGGAAACAATGATGGTAACTATATAGCAGCAGAAGGAAACAATGATGGTAACTATATAGCAGCAGAAGGAAACAATGATGGTAACTATATAGCAGCAGAAGGAAACAATGATGGTAACTATATAGCAGCAGAAGGAAACAATGATGGTAACTATATAGCAGCAGAAGGAAACAATGATGGTAACTATATATCAGCAGAAGGAAACAATGATGGTAACTATATAGCAGCAGAAGGAAACAATGATGGTAACTATATATCAGCAGAAGGAAACAATGATGGTAACTATATATCAGCAGAAGGAAACAATGATGGTAACTATATAGCAGCAGAAGGAAACAATGATGGTAACTATATAGCAGCAGAAGGAAACAATGATGGTAACTATATAGCAGCAGAAGGAAACAATGATGGTAACTATATAGCAGCAGAAGGAAACAATGATGGTAACTATATAGCAGCAGAAGGAAACAATGATGGTAACTATATATCAGCAGAAGGAAACAATGATGGTAACTATATAGCAGTAGAAGGAAACAATGATGGTAACTATATATCAGCAGAAGGAAACAATGATGGTAACTATATAGCAGCAGAAGGAAACAATGATGGTAACTATATAGCAGCAGAAGGAAACAATGATGGTAACTATATATCAGCAGAAGGAAACAATGATGGTAACTATATATCAGCAGAAGGAAACAATGATGGTAACTATATATCAGCAGAAGGAAACAATGATGGTAACTATATATCAGCAGAAGGAAACAATGATGGTAACTATATATCAGCAGAAGGAAACAATGATGGTAACTATATAGCAGCAGAAGGAAACAATGATGGTAACTATATATCAGCAGAAGGAAACAATGATGGTAACTATATATCAGCAGAAGGAAACAATGATGGTAACTATATAGCAGCAGAAGGAAACAATGATGGTAACTATATAGCAGCAGAAGGAAACAATGATGGTAACTATATAGCAGCAGAAGGAAACAATGATGGTAACTATATAGCAGCAGAAGGAAACAATGATGGTAACTATATAGCAGCAGAAGGAAACAATGATGGTAACTATATAGCAGCAGAAGGAAACAATGATGGTAACTATATAGCAGCAGAAGGAAACAATGATGGTAACTATATAGCAGCAGAAGGAAACAATGATGGTAACTATATAGCAGCAGAAGGAAACAATGATGGTAACTATATAGCAGCAGAAGGAAACAATGATGGTAACTATATAGCAGCAGAAGGAAACAATGATGGTAACTATATAGCAGCAGAAGGAAACAATGATGGTAACTATATAGCAGCAGAAGGAAACAATGATGGTAACTATATAGCAGCAGAAGGAAACAATGATGGTAACTATATAGCAGTAGAAGGAAACAATGATGGTAACTATATAGCAGCAGAAGGAAACAATGATGGTAACTATATATCAGCAGAAGGAAACAATGATGGTAACTATATATCAGCAGAAGGAAACAATGATGGTAACTATATATAGCAGCAGAAGGAAACAATGATGGTAACTATATATCAGCAGAAGGAAACAATGATGGTAACTATATATCAGCAGAAGGAAACAATGATGGTAACTATATATCAGCAGAAGGAAACAATGATGGTAACTATATATCAGCAGAAGGAAACAATGATGGTAACTATATAGCAGCAGAAGGAAACAATGATGGTAACTATATAGCAGCAGAAGGAAACAATGATGGTAACTATATATCAGCAGAAGGAAACAATGATGGTAACTATATAGCAGTAGAAGGAAACAATGATGGTAACTATATATCAGCAGAAGGAAACAATGATGGTAACTATATAGCAGCAGAAGGAAACAATGATGGTAACTATATAGCAGCAGAAGGAAACAATGATGGTAACTATATAGCAGTAGAAGGAAACAATGATGGTAACTATATATCAGCAGAAGGAAACAATGATGGTAACTATATAGCAGCAGAAGGAAACAATGATGGTAACTATATAGCAGCAGAAGGAAACAATGATGGTAACTATATAGCAGCAGAAGGAAACAATGATGGTAACTATATAGCAGCAGAAGGAAACAATGATGGTAACTATATATCAGCAGAAGGAAACAATGATGGTAACTATATAGCAGCAGAAGGAAACAATGATGGTAACTATATAGCAGCAGAAGGAAACAATGATGGTAACTATATATCAGCAGAAGGAAACAATGATGGTAACTATATATCAGCAGAAGGAAACAATGATGGTAACTATATAGCAGCAGAAGGAAACAATGATGGTAACTATATATCAGCAGAAGGAAACAATGATGGTAACTATATAGCAGCAGAAGGAAACAATGATGGTAACTATATAGCAGCAGAAGGAAACAATGATGGTAACTATATAGCAGCAGAAGGAAACAATGATGGTAACTATATAGCAGCAGAAGGAAACAATGATGGTAACTATATAGCAGCAGAAGGAAACAATGATGGTAACTATATAGCAGCAGAAGGAAACAATGATGGTAACTATATAGCAGCAGAAGGAAACAATGATGGTAACTATATAGCAGCAGAAGGAAACAATGATGGTAACTATATAGCAGCAGAAGGAAACAATGATGGTAACTATATAGCAGCAGAAGGAAACAATGATGGTAACTATATAGCAGCAGAAGGAAACAATGATGGTAACTATATATCAGCAGAAGGAAACAATGATGGTAACTATATATCAGCAGAAGGAAACAATGATGGTAACTATATAGCAGCAGAAGGAAACAATGATGGTAACTATATATCAGCAGAAGGAAACAATGATGGTAACTATATATCAGCAGAAGGAAACAATGATGGTAACTATATATCAGCAGAAGGAAACAATGATGGTAACTATATAGCAGTAGAAGGAAACAATGATGGTAACTATATATCAGCAGAAGGAAACAATGATGGTAACTATATATCAGCAGAAGGAAACAATGATGGTAACTATATAGCAGCAGAAGGAAACAATGATGGTAACTATATAGCAGCAGAAGGAAACAATGATGGTAACTATATATCAGCAGAAGGAAACAATGATGGTAACTATATATCAGCAGAAGGAAACAATGATGGTAACTATATAGCAGTAGAAGGAAACAATGATGGTAACTATATAGCAGTAGAAGGAAACAATGATGGTAACTATATAGCAGCAGAAGGAAACAATGATGGTAACTATATATCAGCAGAAGGAAACAATGATGGTAACTATATATCAGCAGAAGGAAACAATGATGGTAACTATATAGCAGCAGAAGGAAACAATGATGGTAACTATATAGCAGCAGAAGGAAACAATGATGGTAACTATATATCAGCAGAAGGAAACAATGATGGTAACTATATATCAGCAGAAGGAAACAATGATGGTAACTATATATCAGCAGAAGGAAACAATGATGGTAACTATATAGCAGCAGAAGGAAACAATGATGGTAACTATATAGCAGCAGAAGGAAACAATGATGGTAACTATATAGCAGCAGAAGGAAACAATGATGGTAACTATATAGCAGTAGAAGGAAACAATGATGGTAACTATATATCAGCAGAAGGAAACAATGATGGTAACTATATATCAGCAGAAGGAAACAATGATGGTAACTATATATCAGCAGAAGGAAACAATGATGGTAACTATATATCAGCAGAAGGAAACAATGATGGTAACTATATAGCAGTAGAAGGAAACAATGATGGTAACTATATAGCAGTAGAAGGAAACAATGATGGTAACTATATAGCAGCAGAAGGAAACAATGATGGTAACTATATATCAGCAGAAGGAAACAATGATGGTAACTATATATCAGCAGAAGGAAACAATGATGGTAACTATATAGCAGCAGAAGGAAACAATGATGGTAACTATATAGCAGCAGAAGGAAACAATGATGGTAACTATATATCAGCAGAAGGAAACAATGATGGTAACTATATATCAGCAGAAGGAAACAATGATGGTAACTATATATCAGCAGAAGGAAACAATGATGGTAACTATATAGCAGCAGAAGGAAACAATGATGGTAACTATATAGCAGCAGAAGGAAACAATGATGGTAACTATATAGCAGCAGAAGGAAACAATGATGGTAACTATATAGCAGTAGAAGGAAACAATGATGGTAACTATATATCAGCAGAAGGAAACAATGATGGTAACTATATATCAGCAGAAGGAAACAATGATGGTAACTATATAGCAGCAGAAGGAAACAATGATGGTAACTATATAGCAGCAGAAGGAAACAATGATGGTAACTATATAGCAGTAGAAGGAAACAATGATGGTAACTATATAGCAGCAGAAGGAAACAATGATGGTAACTATATAGCAGCAGAAGGAAACAATGATGGTAACTATATAGCAGTAGAAGGAAACAATGATGGTAACTATATAGCAGCAGAAGGAAACAATGATGGTAACTATATAGCAGCAGAAGGAAACAATGATGGTAACTATATAGCAGCAGAAGGAAACAATGATGGTAACTATATAGCAGTAGAAGGAAACAATGATGGTAACTATATAGCAGCAGAAGGAAACAATGATGGTAACTATATATCAGCAGAAGGAAACAATGATGGTAACTATATAGCAGCAGAAGGAAACAATGATGGTAACTATATAGCAGTAGAAGGAAACAATGATGGTAACTATATAGCAGCAGAAGGAAACAATGATGGTAACTATATAGCAGCAGAAGGAAACAATGATGGTAACTATATAGCAGTAGAAGGAAACAATGATGGTAACTATATAGCAGCAGAAGGAAACAATGATGGTAACTATATATCAGCAGAAGGAAACAATGATGGTAACTATATATCAGCAGAAGGAAACAATGATGGTAACTATATAGCAGCAGAAGGAAACAATGATGGTAACTATATATCAGCAGAAGGAAACAATGATGGTAACTATATATCAGCAGAAGGAAACAATGATGGTAACTATATAGCAGCAGAAGGAAACAATGATGGTAACTATATATCAGCAGAAGGAAACAATGATGGTAACTATATAGCAGCAGAAGGAAACAATGATGGTAACTATATATCAGCAGAAGGAAACAATGATGGTAACTATATAGCAGCAGAAGGAAACAATGATGGTAACTATATATCAGCAGAAGGAAACAATGATGGTAACTATATATCAGCAGAAGGAAACAATGATGGTAACTATATAGCAGCAGAAGGAAACAATGATGGTAACTATATAGCAGCAGAAGGAAACAATGATGGTAACTATATATCAGCAGAAGGAAACAATGATGGTAACTATATATCAGCAGAAGGAAACAATGATGGTAACTATATAGCAGCAGAAGGAAACAATGATGGTAACTATATAGCAGCAGAAGGAAACAATGATGGTAACTATATATCAGCAGAAGGAAACAATGATGGTAACTATATAGCAGCAGAAGGAAACAATGATGGTAACTATATAGCAGCAGAAGGAAACAATGATGGTAACTATATATCAGCAGAAGGAAACAATGATGGTAACTATATAGCAGCAGAAGGAAACAATGATGGTAACTATATAGCAGCAGAAGGAAACAATGATGGTAACTATATATCAGCAGAAGGAAACAATGATGGTAACTATATATCAGCAGAAGGAAACAATGATGGTAACTATATATCAGCAGAAGGAAACAATGATGGTAACTATATAGCAGCAGAAGGAAACAATGATGGTAACTATATAGCAGTAGAAGGAAACAATGATGGTAACTACATAGC